>NC_141544.1:84479024-84680274 GCF_021556685.1 Rattus norvegicus
GTGACTCCACAGCCTACGCTCGTGAACTGTGTGGCGAGGGTTGGCCGAGCCATTTGGATGGGTGGGGGTTCAGGGTTCAGTGTACTTCAGGTATGCTGGCCATTTCACAAAGAGTCTGCCTCCTTGGATAGGTTCTTCCAGGAGTAAGTTGGTTGTACCAAGGACACTGATATTTGGTGTGAAATTTTAAATGGCGTGTGTCGGCTAAAGACACTGTTGGAGTTTGTTTCATTTCAGAATTCTACGTACCCCCCCACCCCTGCTCCTGAGCCTAATAACAATTTTACAGATTTTTTTTAAAATGGGGTCAGGTGTGAAGGTGATCCCAGCACTCGGGAGACAGAGGCAGGTGGGTCTCTGAGTTCGAGGTCAGCCTGGTTTACAGAGTGAGTTCTAGGACAGCCAGGGCAACATAGAGAAACCCTGTCTCAGGAAACAAAGGACCAATAACAAAAAGCAAATGGAAGAACCCACTGTCAACGACTCTTGACTCATGACTCTTGATTGTTTGGGGTTCTTTTCCTCTTCGGGAGAGAGACTGTAGGGTGACTCTGGGAGAGGAGTCAGTCCCAGGTGGTTCTGTCAGAGTAGCAGAGCCAGGAAGCTTCTGAGTGGAGGGAGCGTCTGAAGCTCACCTCTGTGGTAGCGTTGAGCCAGGAAAAGCCCTGAAAGTCCCTTCCTGGCCTCCTGGGACTGGCAATGGGGTGGACAGAATTCCAAGGCATGCTTAGGGCTTAGGGTGGGATTTGTATGACATCTCCCTCCACCAGGGCAGTGCTGGGGAAGAATGAGGGCATCAGGGAAGGGTAGTTAGTCTGGTTGCCAAGGGAGATCTGGGAGCATGGATATCCATCCATCCATCCATGCATCCATCCATCCACCCATCCATCTATCCACCTACCTACCCATCCATCCATCTATCCACCCACCCACTCATCCATCCATCCATCCATCCATCCATCCATCCACCTACCCATCCATCTATCCACCCATCCATCTATCCACTCACCCATTCACCCACCCACCCATCCATCCATCTATCCATCCATCCATCCATCCATCCATCCATCCATCCATCCATCCATCCATCCATCCAGTGTACCATGTGTGTGTTTGATACCCAAGGAAGCTACAAGAGGGTGTCTGACCCCTTGATACAGGAGTTACAGATGGCTGTGAGCTCCTATGTGGATGCTGGGAACCGAACCCTGGTCCTCTGGAAAAGCAATGAGTGCTCTGAACTGCTCAGCCATCTCTCCCTCTCTGCGTAAACAGCATTGCATTTTGTGTACGTATGCTTGTACGTGTGTGCAACTTGAAAAAGTCAGTTTCCCTTTCGACCGTGTTGATTCTGGGGTCAGACCTTGGGTTGTTAGGTTTGTTGGCAAGTGCCTGAGCCATCTTGCTGCCCACCTTTTCTGTGTTACCCTAAGAATGAGAGTGCGGTAAATTTTACAAAGGAAATGAGAGAGGAAGTAGGTTCCAGAGCCACTGCACACTCTGTCCCTGTGCACGCCTCTGATGAAGCTGACACCACCAGGAGAGGTAGAAACTGGGAGACTGTCAACTTGTCAGGATTGAGAAAGGCCCAGCAGGTTGGTTAAGCACATCTCTGAGTGCCTATAGCCTACCTCTGAGGGTGTCTGTGATTTGCTTCCAGAGAGAGTTAGATCAAGAGGGTTCCGATCTGACGAATGGATTAATGCGATGCCTTTATTGAGAGACCTGAGAGAGTGTAAAGGTGGAAGGTGGAGCCTAATGAGGTGAATGCAGTCACTGAGGGCAGGTCCATGGAGCCCTGGCCTGGCACTGAGTCCCTATCTTGGCTCCCTGGCTGCTGTGATATCACACCTTCCCCGCCACAGTGGACTAAGTCTTCTGACACTGAGCCCAAGTCAATCTTTGCTCTTCTAAATTGTTTTCTCAGGTGTTTTGGTCCCAGTGACCGAAAAGTGCCTGACACAGTAGCCTACTGTTTTTTTTTGAATCGCGTCTGGAGGAGTCTCTTCTTGGCCAGGATGGGTGAGGGCCCAGAGGAGGTGCTGAGCAGGGGTCGCTCTTGCAAGTCCTCTCATCCACTAGCAACCTTGTGGCTACGTACTCGCTGCGTATGTCCTCGCAGGATTTTGGTGCAGGGGACTGAAGCCATCCATAGTTTTGCACACGCTATGCAAATGCCCTCGTCTGAGCTGCACTCCGGCCCATACCTCACTGATTTTCATGTTGAAATTAGAAAATCCCCAATTAAGACACATTCAAAAACAAACAAACAAGACCTCTGCAGCTTGAGAGTCTCTTTTCTAACATCCTAACTCTATGGTAATAAAAAGTCTGTTTCCATATAGCACGTTTCTTTAATCACTTCAGTTCAGTTTTCCTCTTACTGAGGAGTATTGCATCATAAATTTATACACGAGTGTGTGGGATATAGTGCACATGGAGGCTTGCCCAAACTACCCAGATGTCCCCTGCATTCAGTAGGAAAAAAAAGAATTCCAAAATGACATTGTCTTTTAATATTCTCCCCCAAGGGACAGGGGCCACCCACAGCTGGTGTATCTAGGGTACACCAAATCATTCTGAAAGGACAGGCCAACGAATGGCTTGCTCCCCTCTTGGGACGGCAGTGTTGGCTTTGCTCACGTGGGAGGTTGATGAGGGCTGCGTGGAGGTGCGCCGTGCTCTTCTGGTCTGATTCTAGCTGGGGTGCGTCACGTGTTGCGGGTTGAATGATGTCGCTGACAATGATCTTCATTCCTTATCCTCGGTGGCCTCATTTGAAAACAGTCACTGCAGATGTAACCAGTTCAGGTAAAAATCCTTAAGGAAACAGAATGGGCCCTGAGACAATAGGGCTGGTATCACAAAGCTAGCAGATGTCTACGCACAAGGCGAGGGTGTTGAAGGGGGCAGGGCACGACGAGGGACTAGGAACTAGATAAATTCCCTGATAGCCAGCTACCTTGCAATCTCACCATCTTTCCTACCTAGTCATAGGACAATGGGGAGAGAAGCTAGAGCCGCCCGTCTTCTGACCACAGATTGCTGGTCACCGTCAGAGAGGAAGAGGCCATCTGGATTCTCCTGTGGGGCTCCAGGCAGAGCACAGCCCGACGGACACCTTGATTTTGGACTCCTGTCCTCTTGGCCTTTGAGACACGGTTCAGTGTGAGGCACTCCACAACAGCTATGAGGACAGTTAAGTCATTAGGGGCGGGAACATGGTAGCTTCTCATAGCTGTTAGGAGAATGCTGGAGGTGTATTAGAAAGAAAATGTTTCCTTAGACTTTTTTGTTTTGTTTCGAGACAGGGTTTCTCTGTGTAGCTCTGGCTGTCTGGGAACAGATCAGGCGGGCTTCAAATTCACAGATATCTGCCTGGCTCTGCCTAGGCTTAAAGGCATCACCACTGCCAGACTTGGACTTACTTTTTTTGACGTAGTAATTACAGTGTCTTATCAAGCTAGCTCACATTTTTAAATTGTTAAATCTTGGCAGGCTGGTTCATATATGTGGCATACAACTGGAAGTCTGGGGGTTTGCCTTCTCCTCATGGATCCAGGCCTAGCTGTCTGGTTTACACAGAACTCAGAATCCCCCTTTCCCTGCCGAGGTGGTTCCTCTGGAGACCTTTCTCATGTGCTGCTGCACCTGCCCATCCTCCTGGGGACAGGCCAACACTAGCTCTCCTTGGGTGCCCTTGATCAAACCCACAGACTGCCAGACAGGAAGCAGGTTGCTCCCTCTCCCTCCCTCTCTCTTCCCCTCCTTCCCTCCCCAAGGAGATTCAGGGATCTGGAGGACCAACCCTGTTTCTGGTTATTGAATAACTAGTGGGGCATCAGATGTCAGGGCTGAGGAAACAGAAGGGCTTACCTGTCCCACCACATGACCTCACAGCCTGAGCTGTTCTCAGGGTGTCAGCTTGCACTGTTTGTTAGGGTGTCTTTCAACAGGAGCACAGCTTACATCATGCTGTATTAAACACCTAACCTGCCCATTGTCTCCCTGCTTACCTCAGGAAGGGTAGCAGGTTAAGGTGCTGACTAAGCCCGGGAGAGTCTTGCCCCTTTTCAGACTTGAGAAGAGAAAAAATGAAGAGGGTCATTGTATCAGAATCCCAAACTTACCGCCCATACCCCCCCACACCCTCCTCACTTCCCTCACACCCTAATCCCCAGCTTGAGGCTTCCCTGGAGAGAGGAGCAAGCCGTCTGTCTCATCCCTGTTCCCTCACTCAAGATATCAGGGCCACCTGCAGGCAAGGACTACGCCATCTGTAGAGAAGCCACACTCGCAGAGGTCTTTGGAAGACATCTCTGACCCTTAGTCCATATCCAGAGGTGCTGTTTGTGGAGCATCTTCTCCCACTGGGCTTTCAACTCCAAGGCAAAGGCTGACAGAGTCCCTCAAAGATAGGATGTCTGGAAGCCATCTTGGCTAGCCAGTCACTGCTTTCTCCAGTGAGAACTGGACCGACTGGGGAGAGTGGAAAGGCGAGTAAGTGTTCCGTGTGATGCTACATTTATTTACCAGTTCACCTGTTCCTGCAGGCATTCAGCCATGTCCTCGACAAGCGTTTCCTAACAACTGCTCTGGGACACACATCTGGCCCCCACATCCTGAGGAGGAATAGAAGGTCATCAACATCAGAAGTCTGTCCAGAAGGCTGAGAGAGTCCAAGCAAGAGGAAAACTCAGTTTGCAGCCTGGGAAGCGGAATGGGGGCAGGGTTCAAATTAGGGTCAGGAGAGCAGATTCAGAGCCTCAGCTTAGGTAATTTTACATTAGAATCGCATGGGCAAAGCTAGAAAGTAGGCAGCGGGTCTGTATAGTTCTACAGTGCAGAGAGCAATGTGGCAGCCGTGTCACTGTGTGAGCTCTGAGGCTTCCTTTGCCTTCTGATTAAGTCTTTGCGTGGTGTCCTTTGAGTGCTTCAGAATCAAGAGAGAAAGAAGCCTACATTAATCCCTCTGTGCAGTCCTCTCTGACCTCAACTAAAGGTAACCCCTCCCCACTCCCCGATACACACATACTACACACACACACACACACACACACACACACACACACACACACACACACACATCCCATCTCCAATACCATCACACTAGCCATTAGGATGCAAATATAAGATCTGGAGGAAGTAGAATTTAGTCAAAGGAAGTTTGTTAAAAGGCCGATTCTCAGCTTCTTCCCTGGACCTACAGCATCAACTCCTGGGAAGATGTGGAAAATCTGCCTTGGGTATTGGAGAAGGTTCTGCTCTATTATAACATTTGGGAGCCAATGAATGCACGTGTGAGTCGGGAGGTCCAGCTCCAGGGAGAGACTCAGAGCTCTACATGGCTGGGACATCACTAAGACAGGAGACCTTGACTGATGCAGAGTTGAGTAAAAGGTGCATTTGCAGGATGCATGGGAAAAGCCCCATAGCTCAACTCTCATTCGATTTCAAAACTCTATGGAATCTCTATTTTGAAAAACAAAAAACAATAAACAAAACAAACAAACAAACAAAAAAACCCCAAAAACCAAAAAACAAAAAACAAACCAACCAAAATGTATTTTTTGGTGTGGTCTTGTATATGTTGGGCCCATACCATTCCACTGGATTCTATCACTGTCTATCTTCCTGTTTGTTTCTAAGGAAATCATCTTGTATAAAGGGATTGAAAGCCACGGATGCTGACCTGGGAAGACAGCTCAGTTGCTAAGACCCTTGCCTCACAAGTATTAGGACCTGAGTTCAGCCCCTAGCACCGAGGAGGTAAAGAGCTGGGCACAGGGGCATGCACTTGCGATCTCAAGCTGAAGAGGCTGAGGCAGGCAAACTCTTGGAGATCACTGGCCAGCCAGGTTATGCGAACTGATGAGATCCAGTCCTAGACAGAAATCCTGTCTCAAAACCAACCAATCAACCAACCAACAGACAACTAACTAATGAGGTGAATGGGTCCTCAGGTTGGGCGCTGAAGGCTGATCTCTGACCTCCACACTTACATGTGCACCTCCCACACGTATGAACATGCACACCAACTCCAAAACACAAGTACAACTCTAAAGAGACGGCTGGGGTAAATTGTTTAATAAAATGGCCGTTGGGAAAACCTGATTGTTCACTATTACTTCTTTGTTCCCAATAAAGAAGCAAGAAAACCGGAGAAATATGGTAGTTCATGGTTGCAACCCAGCACTCGGGAGACCGAGGTGGAGAATCTTGAGTTGGAGGCCAGCCTGGGGCATAGAAAGACCCCTGTCGGGGCTGGGGATTTAGCTCAGTGGTAGAGCGCTTACCTAGGAAGCGCAAGGCCCTGGGTTCGGTCCCCAGCTCAAAAAAAAAAAAAAAAAAAAAAAAAAAAAAAAAAAAAACAAGAAAGACCCCTGTCTCATAAACCTAAGGACTGGGGGTGCTAGTCAATAGAAGAAGACTTACCTAGCCAGCTCAAGGCCCCGAGTTAACTCCCAATATTGTAGGGAAGCAGAGAAGAGACAAAAGGAAGAGGAAGAAGAGTGAGATCAGAGTTGCGCCCACACCAGATTGAGTGAGCTGGTAATTCGAGTTAGAAGAGATGAAATTTGGGGTTCCCTTGGCAGCCAGCCATTGCTTCAACAGTTCCCGAGGATTACTCGAGTAAGACAGACGCTGCCTCTCCCTGCACGATGGTATTCAAAATCTCTGAGGGAAGTAATTCAAGGGAGGGCAGATTGCAGTGAAGCTTGGCAATAGAAGTTACGGTAATTCTCTCTCAGTCCTTATGAGTCCTTAGAGACTGCACCTAGCCCAGGCTGGATGGCTCAATGATGCTCGAGACTTCTGTGTTGTGTTAAGTTGCCCCTTCAATGGCAAACATGCCCGGAAGCCTCACATCGGGTGGATGTGCTTAGGCTATCTTAACCTTGAAGGGAGATTAAGAACAGAACAGAGATGCAAAGCCTTACCTAGAGTCGAGCACCTCGCAAACTGACTGGAATGATGAATCAAATGGCAACTGTCCAAGGGCCACAGGAGAATGTAGAAGCAGGTATGTGTTATAGGGTAGAGGTACTAGCCACCAAGGAACAGGGTTCAAGCTAGACCTTGAAGTACGTGAAAAGATGTTCCTCTTTTCTCAGGATGTCTCTCAGTTCTGAAGTTCAATTCTGTTTGACTGATCCAAACCAGCTAGACAGACAGCCAGATCACCATATCACGTGATCACCCAGTGTTCCCTGATGGTGACAAGTCAGAGTCAAGACTGTAAACAGAAGTAAAGGATTTGTCTCTCCATCTGTGGGTTCAAGGCCAGCCTGGTCTACACAGTGAGTTCCAAGACAGTCAGAACTACATAGTGAGACCCTGTCCCAAAAACAAACAGGGGCTGGAGAGATGGTTCAGTGGTTAGAGCACTGACTGCTCTTCCAGAGGTCCTGAGTACAATTCCCAGCAACCGCATGGTGGCTCACAACCATCTGTGTTGGGATCAGATACCC
The DNA here is from genome assembly GCF_021556685.1 of Rattus norvegicus. Classification (NCBI taxonomy): domain Eukaryota; kingdom Metazoa; phylum Chordata; class Mammalia; order Rodentia; family Muridae; genus Rattus; species Rattus norvegicus. Next base: position 84,486,497 of record NC_141544.1, read on the forward strand.
TCTTCTGGTGTGTCTGAAGACAGCGACAGTGTATTCCTATACATAAAATAAATAAAGCTTAAAATAAAAAACAAAAACAAACAAACAAAAAACAAACACACGCATTTCTAGTTCAGAGGGTTGACATCTAAACAAGTGATCTGACCTGACACGCCCAGTCCCCCCCCAAGCTTCATTTGAGAACAGAAAAGTAATCCCATTACTCATAGTCTACTCTGGGTAACGTGGTAAGGTAGCATCCAGTAGAATGACCTCGCTGAGGTTTTCCAGGTCGGCACACGAAGTCTGAGGTTTTCTATACAGTGGTTGAACATATATATTAGAATAATAAAATTCGGGGTTGGGGATTTAGATTAGTGGTAGAGTGCTTGCCTAGCAAACGCAAGGCCCTGGGTTCGGTCCCCAGCTCCAAAAAAAAAAAAAAAAAAATAAAATTCATTTCTCCTCCCAAACCAACACATGCTCGTTGTAGAAATACAGGAAGGTCCGAAAGCTGGCTCAGAGGGTAGAGGGTAAAGATACAGGAGGTGAAGCAAGCTGTCTCAGACAGTTTGGGTTTGATCTCTGGGACCCACGTGGTGGGAAGAGAGAACCGACTCCTGCCTGTTGTCCTCTGACCTCCACATTCCCCCTCCCCCAGATAAGTAAATAAACATAATAACAATTTTAAAGAGAAACATTTAAAGGGAGGTAAATGAAGGTTGCTACTTTTTTCTTCCTTTCCCTCAGCACCTCACAGGTTTAATTGCATTCTGTTTATGATCATTTATATCCGGCTTTTGCCGTTTAACATGACGGCAAGATAAAATCCGTATAACTTTATGTGTAGAATCCATTATCACTTAGATACCGTGGTCTCCTTGCTTTACTCAAGCATGTGGCTTTTAGATTTTTCATTTTTCCTTAAGATGATTTTAGCAGTCAGGTGGTCTGAAATTCAGCCCATGCTAATTTCGTCATGTCTGCCTTACCTGAAACACAGGATTTCCTCTGGCCCTCTCTGTGAGGACTGTGTTCAGAACAACGGACTGACGGACTGACGTGACTTAGAATTGGTTGTTCGGGGTTGGGGATTTAGCTCAGTGGTAGAGCGCTTGCTTAGGAAGCGCAAGGCCCTGGGTTCGGTCCCAGCTCCGAAAAAAAAAGAACCAAAAAAAAAAAAAAAAAAAAAAAAGAATTGGTTGGGGGCGAGCATCAGCTTAACTTTTAACATATCGGATGTCTGTTTACTGAGAGCAAACTGGACATGGTGCTGGCTGGAGCACCATAGTGGAGAAGCCGAGAACTAGAAAAACAAAACAAAAGAGTCCTACTTCTTTAGGTGCGGGTGGGCTGCCAGAGAAAGGGGGTTGAGAGTAATGGGAAAGGGGTAGGAAGCTAGACAGGGACACACACACACACACACACACACACACACACACACACACAGAGAGAGAGAGAGAGAGAGAGAGAGAGAGAGAGAGAGAGAGAGAGAGAGAGAGAGAGAACAGGAGGATGGGATGGGGCGTGGCCCGGCTGCTGCAAGGAGTGGCCCATTCTGAGATTGGCTTTGTCATGTAGCCATGCAGAACCCATGGGCATAGCCCTCTGACAATGTGACTCTAGAGAATGAACCTGTCTACTCCCCCTCTACCTCCCATGGGCTCCCCTGGGACTGCAATGGAGAGCACCTCCCTCTATGAGGAAGTCAAAGCTGTGAGGTGCAGCAGGGCACCTGGGGCCCAGTGACAGTGACTTGTTATGTGCCCTCTGGGCAAGTTATTTCTTCTCCCTGGTTCCTTCCTCTTTCAGAACTGGACAGGACTCCTTGTAGCTGTAAAGCTTTGATGGTGATTACTGTGGAACTGCAGTGTGTGTGTGTGTGTGTGTGTGTGTGTGTGTGTGTGTGTGTGTTAGCCTTGCTGTTTAACAGGGTGCTAAGGTGACAGGGAAGTCATCCTTCCCTCCCCCCCAGCTCCACACGTGTATGTCTCTCATTACTGTCAGGAGGCGTTAAGATGGCCCCATGGAGATGAGAACAAACCCCTTAATTAGGCACCGTTCCCACATCTAGAGAGGGACCAGCCTGGGCCTGGCTGCTCTGGCATTGTGGGGAGCCTAGTCTGTGGGGGCAGGAGGGGGCAGGAGGGCACAGGAGGGCGCAGGAGGGCACAGGAGGGCGCAGGAGGGCACAGGAGGGCGCAGGAGGGCGCAGGAGGGGGAGGCTGCGGCCAGGGCATCTGAAGGACTCAGCAGGTTTGCACTTCGCTGACCTGATGGATGAATGGGCCCTGTCCACCCACATGGGGCCTGGAATCTTCAATTACGGCAATTACATCAACAGGTCGGAAGGGCAGCACTTTCCACTGAAGAGGTTCAGGGCTTTAAAGAAAAAAAAAATCCTAAAGCCACTGTTTTCCCTGCTTTCTTTTAAAGGGGCTAGGCCGATCAAAGACGACCCCATCTCCAGTCTAATTGGGCCATAGGTAGAGAAGAAAGGCAGTCCGCGTTTTCTGTGAGAGTTGGCTGCCACGCGCTCGCCCACCTCTGGACTCCCGGCTCCTCTCCCATTCAAGTTTGTTTACAGATCCCGACCGCACGTACTCTGCGCTCCCCACCTTTCTGAGAATAAGACCTGGGGCCCTCCCCTCTGAATCTCCCAGCATGCAGCGCAGTAGTACAGTCAAGATGGCTCTGGACTGCGGTCAGAAGGATGGATTGCGCGGAAAGGTCACTTAGTCTTTCTGATTGTGTTTCCCTCAACAGTAAAATCAGCACACTGCTGTCCACCTGCCTTTGCTAAAGTCGCAAAGGGTCCAGCTCCCACACATACCCCAATTAATGTGGATTTTTTTTTTCTCAGCCACCTGTGAGGTAGTTCAGCTGAAGGGAGGTTCTTGCCCCAGTAGCAAATGGGTGTTAGCTGAGAATTTGCTAGAAGTGTAGATCTTGGGCCTCACTCTAGGTAAGTAGGAATCTGCATTTTATTTACCAAGCTTTCCAGGAAACGTGCGGACACATTAAAACCTAAGGAAGGCTTTTCTAGACTGAAACTTGTCCCGTTGAACACGAGGGAGCTGGTGGCAGGGAGCCTGTAGCTTGTTTTCCTCTGAAGATTTATTCTTTCCTACAGGAGGGATGCTTTGAGGCCCAGAATGAAGTAGTTTATCATTGCAAAGGTATTCATCCAGTCACTGGGCCATTCAGTTGACAGACACCTGCTGAATGGCACTATAAGGTAGGTTTGAGCCATAATAGCTTCTGTAGCTATGAATGGGATCAAGCAGATCCTTCTAGACAGAGGGCCACACAAGCAAACTTTCTGTGTTTTATAAGAGGGGGAAGGCAGCACAACTGAGCCCCAGAGTCTCACAGGAGCCTGCAGAACCATAGCACATTTGCAGACGGTACCACGGCGTGATTATGGACGAATCCACTGTAACTTGACTGGTAAGCCCAATGAGGTCGGTTGTACCTCTGCGTTAGTTCTGTGGACATCACTGTCTGGTTTACTTTAGGTCTGGCCCTTCGTTTGAACCTTTTGTATGCAAGGTACTGTTAGGTTTATTGTACTGTTAATTATTTAAGAGGAGCATTCCTTCAAACTCCTCATGGAGTCTAATGGCTGAAGTTGATTGGTGACATCATAGTCTACTTCTTTTTTTTTTTTTTTTTGGTTCTTTTTTTTTTTTCGGAGCTGGGGACCGAACCCAGGGCCTTGTGCTTCCTAGGCAAGCGCTCTACCACTGAGCTAAATCCCCAACCCCCATAGTCTACTTCTTAAGAGTTTTAAGATCACACTAAGCTGGGTGTGTTGGTGTGTGACTTTAATCCAGCACTTGGGAGGCAGAGGCAGGCTGTTCTCTGAGTTCAGAGCCAGCCTGATGTACAGAGTGAGTTTCAGGACAACCAAGGTTAAACAGAGAAACACTGTCTCCAAAACAAAACAAAACACTCCCCCCCCCCCCACAACAGCTCCCCCAATCACACTGAGCCTTGAAGATTAGGAAAATAAGAGAATGGGCCTTCAGATATGTTATTAATGGGTGTGGCCTTTTTGGAAAAGCAAGGGATCATGCATGTTAACTGGGCATTGTTCTGTCAACGTGTTTAGCCGGGAACCAAAGCTGTCATCTAGAATCATCGGAGGCTTGTCATAGCTTCTCTCCCTTAGCATCATCTCAGTGTGTCCACATGTGGCAGCAGTGGTGTGTGTGTGGAGATGCCATAGTGGTATCCCATAAGAGGTAGCTTACACCCTGGATCAACCAAGGACCACGCCTCCCGAAGGGCTAATGCGATGTGGAGTGTGGTCACAGCTGGTGAGACAGAGAGTAGGTACATCTATGTAGGTGTCTGCATGAAGATGCAAAATCGCTTCCTGGTACAGGTGTAAGGGCAGCATGAGTAAAACCAAGCCCTGCAAGGTATGACTCTTCATCTCGACCAGAGAGGGTGAGCTCTTGGTGGCTCCTCCAGGCCACCAGGGTTCTTGGTCCTTGTGCAATGCTGTCATAGCAAAGACTGAGCTATCAGGACCTCTTGGTCATTGAGGACAGCAGTGTGGTGTTTAGCCAGGTTCTTCTTGCTTGGTTCTGTGACTGAGCTAAAGGCAAGGACTTTGTTTTGCTTGTATTGGGTAGCACCCTTGGGTGCCGAGTTAAAATTTAGCCAAACTTGCAAATAAGGGTTATCTGTCTCTGGCATGGACATCGGGGTCGAGGCTTTCTGCACCACTGCCCTCAGTGTGCACACTCTCTCTGTTTGGGCACAGGGTGATGTGTTCCCCTGTCACTGATCTCTGTCAGTATATAGGGACGTAGGTGGACAGTGCTTAAGTAACCCAGGGCCTTGAGCTCTAAGTGAGCTTTGCTGTGAATGTGGCAAGGCACACGGTGATTAGGAACCAGGCCTGGCTGGATTCAAACCTGACTCTCTCCTCTGTCAGGGAAAGCAGGTCACTGCTTGAACGTCTCTTTCCCACCACTGAAGGGGTGATCTGTCCTTGCTGTACCGTGAGGATGAAGGAGACAGTGCAGTCCCGTAGTGGTTAGGTAGCTAAGAGTCTTGGTGTGACGCAGCCTCCCAAGAGCCTAGGGCTTGAGACTCAACTGCTTTCAGTTCATGAAACCATGTCAGCATCAGAGCCAGGAACAAGAGAACCTAGAGCAGACCTCACATCAGCTGAATAAAGAAACTGAAGACAGGAAGGTCCCACCCTGTAGCCCCATGGCCACATATCTATCCTTAGAAACGTGCGTGTATGCATATATGTGCATGCATATAATCAATTATGACATGTTTATTCCATGTTGCACATTCCAGTTTCAGGAGCTGAAACCCCTCCCCCCCTTTTTCTGGCATCTGAAGGCACCAGAAAACACACGGGATACACAGACATACACACAGGTAAAAACACCCATACACATAAAACAAAAACAAATAAGTCAGTTGGTTTTACACAGCTGTTCTGAGAACCCTGTATGTAGGATGTCTTATTTTAGTCAGGATGGGCGAGGTAATGCTGTGACAACAAAGTCTTCAAATCTCAGTGGCTGGAGTCAACCGACACCCACGCTTCTCAGGGTTTTGCTCTTTAGTAAAGAGGCTGCTGCCAGCTGTCCTTCTGACCTAAGCCCACCCACTCAACCCAGTTCACAGAAACCGCAGCAGACGAAGAGAGGGTGGAGGGTCCTGCATCTGCTGGGAAGTGATACCTGCTGGTTCACGCTTCATCAGCCAGAAGACGTCAGGTTGCCACACCCAACCTCAACAGGCAAGGGGGCAGCAGACTCCTCTGGGAAATGAGATATGGAAAAACCGAGAGGCATGTGATCGATACCACACCGAATGCCGCGATCCTTACATCCAACCTCTGATGCTTGTTTTTTTTTTTTTTTTTTTTTTTTTTTTAACCCTGAGCTTACACCGGAAGAAATGGACACCGAGTCAGTCTTGACTGTTTGTAAGAGGGAGATGTGGGATTTAGTCTGGAAAGTCTGACTGAAAGATCCCTTGTGTCACGTGTGTCTGTATTCACGGTAGGAGGGAGGCTACAGAGGACGGATGGCAAAGGTGCTTCCTTCAGAGTGTCAGTGGCTGGGCGCCACAGCCTGTGAGAGAAGCCCTGCGAGGAGGTGGCTCTCATCTGTAGACCTCGAAGAGGCTTTGGATCCTGAGAGCTGTTTATTCTTTCCGTTCTTCCCCCATCAATCTATCTGAGAACCAACTCTAAAGTCCACGTAGTCCACTCTCTTGACTTTCTTGACTTTCTGATCTCTGTCAAGAGACGCCTGGAGGGATGGGGGCTTGCAAGGAAGCTCTCCGAACTGGGCTTGACCAAGGATCTTTCCTGGAATGGGCCCTAGGGAGAAATTAGATGCAAGGGCCAAGTAGGAACTGGGTTTGATTAGAGTTAGTGCAGCCCCCCTCTCTTCCGCCCCGTCATTTCTCCTCCTGTCCAATCCGCTCTTTCCCTCCCTCTCTCCCTTTTTTCCTCAGCCCTCCTGTCTGTTTAGGCTGGTGCTGAATATGTGTGTATGGGGGTTGGATGGAGGTGAGAATGGGAAGCTAGGTGTTCCGGAATGGTTGAAGGTATTGGGGAAAGGCAGGGAGGAGGAAAAGCTTTGGCTCCCTGGGGTCCTATAAGGAAAGGCCCCAAGGTCCCAGTGTTTGCCTAGAAACTCAAGAAGAAACCTCTGCGGTGAGGCAGTGACCCCGTGAAGGAGTGTGTGTGTAACTGGAGGGAAGGAAAATAAGCCTACCACATGGCACACAGCCTGTGGGTCATGGGGGAGTGTCAGCCTGCCGCTCAGCCACTGATGAGTCAGGAGTAGAATCTTTGTCAGCTTTCAGCAGCCTGAAGGCTGCTGTCTGGGGCTGGCCCCAGCACCTGGCCTCGCCCACAAGCTCCAGAAAGCTCCCTTCCCTCCCCCTTCCTCCCAGGAGCCATGTTTGGCGGTGGGGGCAACTGGAACAGAAGCCAGTGTTTTCTGCCTCCTCTCTGGTTTCCTCCCTAACTCAGAGTCAGGGATAGACCAGTGCTTCCGGGGTGGTTTGGGGTACCTGGGGAATAAGAGGAGACCCAGGGTCACCCTTCCACACACTCAACAGCTGGCCACACATGTGGCCTTTCACGGTTCATCACCTGCCAATGGTAGGGTCCAAGAATTGATGAAGGAAGCCCCCCAGACTCAAATAGTATGTAAAAGCAAAGAGCGCTTGTTCTGCAGGAATTACCAGCATGCAAAGGTCGACCATTCATCAAAATGGGCGACCCTCCAAGGGCTTGTAAACTCCCTTTTATGTAGGGCTAGGGGGATTTTCCAGAAGGGTTAGGTAACCTCTATCATGATTGGTGGAGGCAAGGCAGTGACATTAGTAACATTCTGATTGGCTGCTATGTTAGTTCTATTGTAATTGCCGAAACCTTGAAGAGTTTCAGAGACCAGCTCAGTTCTGGCCTTGTTGTCTCCTCAGCTAGGTGCCCAGGAGCTGACTCAGCTCCAGACTTACGGTCCCTAAATCAGGGCTGTCACTGACTAACGGCCCCTCAGTGGCTCCCTCTGAGGAGCCCAGTTTGCTTCCCTGGGAATCGAAAATGTATTATTCCTTGAGATTTTTGGACTTCTTACCAACAAATAGCCTGACCAGTGCTTGTCTACTAGAAAAACTGTTTTCTAGCCTTTCTGGGATCCCACTATGTAATTTCTCACCCCTCTACCCTGCTTCTCATCCATACCATTGGAGGATATCAGCACACCTCAGAAGGCATCTAGGCCAGCAGTTGCTAAACCCAGTGAGTGGGTCATCACCCAGAAAGCTGTCAGAAACATGATCTCTGGGCTCCATGAGGCCCAGCGGGTAGGGTGTTTGTACTACATAAGTTGGGCATGGTGGTCCATACATGTAACCCCAGACCTTCAGGAGGTAGGTGTGGCTATATACTCAGTTAAAGACTTCACAGATCGGGGGTTGGGGATTTGGCTCAGTGGTAGAGCACTTGCCTAGCAAGTGCAAGGTCCTGGGTTCGGTCCCCAGTTCTGAGAAAAAGAAAAAAAAAAAGGTTTCATAGATCAGAGAGGGAGCAAGGGAGAGAGGGAGGGGGAGAGGAGGGGGGAGGGGGATGAAAGGGGGAAAGGGGGAGGGAGGGAGGGAGAGAGAGAGAGAGAGAGAGAGAGAGAGAATTCTTAGTCTTGGTTCTCAGTTCTGACTTTTGGGCAGGGACTGATTTGCAGGTCTCACGCCCTGTGGGCCATCCCTTGGGAGGTCACAGTGGGGACGAAGTGTGTTAACGGCTTGTCTTGGCAACTGACTCTCCTCGTGTGGATTTATGGCTTGCATTAAGGGCTAGTTTTCCAGACCTGCTGAGAGGACCAGCACTGCCCCTCCATCTCATCTCTGCAGGTTGCCCGGATACAGACCTCCTGCAAGGAGCCGGTTTCTCTACTGGCCTGCAGCCAATCTGTGCAGGGAAAGGAGCCCTCACGGAGTAGGCCACAGTGTCCTTCTGGATGCTTCCTTTAATGTGGTAAGTCAGAAATGCCGCCCACAGGGCTTCAGTCTGTTTGGCTTTGAGGAAATACTGCCAGTCCTACCTCTGTCCCAGGCCAGGCTACAGGGGAGGAAGGATGGATTTGTATGGGCTGAGACTAGAGTATCTGCTTGGGTACATGGATACTTTCATTCTCTCTCTCTCTCTCTCTCTCTCTCTCTCTCTCTCTCTCTCTCTCTCTGTCTCTCTCTATGTCTCTCTCTCTCTCTCTCTCTCTCTCTCTCTCTCTCTCTCTCTCTCTCTCTCTCTGTCTGTCTTTCTTTTTGAGACAAGATCTCATTATGTAGCTCTGGTTGTTTTGGAACTCACTATGTAGGCCAGGCTAGACTCACAGAGAACTGCCTACCTCTGTCTGCTTCCCAAGTGCTGGGGTTAATTTTTATTTAACCTCTATGCCTGGGTTCATTTTTATTTATCAATTCCCAGTACTTTATTAAAGGACAGTACCAGCTTTGCTCCAGATACTCAGGTCTTTGATCTATAGGACTTGAAGGTCTGGCAGGCCGAGGATGATGGGCAAGCCTTCTGCACCCATTGACTCACAGAATCCAGAAAGGGGCGTGGCTCTGAGGATCTGGGGACCTCAGACTGTGTGTTTGCATAAGTATGTCACATGTAGATAGTGTGGTGTGTGTGTGAGAGTGTGCGTGTGTGCCTGTGAGTGTGAGTGTGAGTGTGCGTGTCCTCTAGACCCTGCCTCTGCTTCTACAGATTCAATTATGGCCAGAAAAATATTTGAAAGTAAATCTGCACTGAATGTGTACTAATTTTCCCTGCCTTTATTATTCCCTAATAATAGAATATAAATATAATAGTCATACCATATTGGGTATTGTAAGTAAGCTAGAGGTACCCTGAAAGAAGATGTACTTAGGGTTTATGCAAATTCCAGGCCATTTAAATAATTCACACATTTCTTTTTTGAGGCAGAGACTGCTGTCTGAGCTGGTCTCAAGTGCCTGGGTTCAAGCTCTGCTTTTGGGATGGTGGGGCTCAAACCATCCACTGCTCACCAGGCTCCTGTGCCATTTTATATAAGGGACTTGAACACTCACAGATGTTGACAGAAATCTCCCACAAACACCAAGTGATGGCATTTAAAAGCCAACCTAACAAATGGGGTAAAATGTTACCATAATGTCATATGGGTTCAACATCTATAGCCATTCCCTGAATTTTATTTTAGCTATTTTAAATAGATGTATTTCAATCATTTTCTATGTTTTATTGTGTTTTAAAATTTGTTTCCAAATTTAAAAAAAATGTAAAGGAGGCTGGGCATGGTGGCACACACCTTTGATACCAGCACTTGGGAGGCAGAGGCAGGTGGATGTCTGTGAGTTTCAGGCAAGTCTGGTCTACAAAGCAAGTTCTAGCATAACCAAGGCTACAATGAAAAGCAAAAAACAAACAAACAAACAAAATGTAGAGAGTATGTGGTTTGTCTAAAGACACAGAGCAGGCTAACATTGGGAAGTCTGTCTGTCACATCCTATGGTCTCTGGATTAGACTCAGCTGAAATGCCAGTTCTGGAGAACAATGGTCACGGGCCTCAATTTCTCATGCTATCCCTCCGCGCTCTAAGACAGACAGACATGGATTGTTTGTCACTTGACTGGTGCTGGTCCTGCTGTAAGTGCCACCGGGACAGCCTCTCACTCCCAGCTATTCCGAGGGCACATAGTGACTGGAAAGAATGACCCACAGAGTGAGCTGCAGACAGACACAGGTGGACGCACAGAGGCTGATAGGACCCCGCTCTGTTCTCTTTTAAAGTTCGATTGCTCTGTGTGCCCTGCAGATGTGAGGGGCAAGGACCAAGAGGGCCTCTGGCAGGGAAGTCTCATGTCTCTGGAAAGGACGCTGGGAAGGTAGGAGGGTGGCCCCTTCCTGGCCACCCACCCACAAAAGCTCTTTTGGCAGAGAATGAAGCTCTTGCAAGCAGGTGTCATGGGGATCCCAGAGGTGGGGTAGAGAGAGAACAGGGATGAGAGCGGAAAGTACCATCTCTCCAGAAACAAAAAAAGCCCTTTAGGGTCACTGGACATGTCTGTCTGCCCTGGGCCAGTGCTAAGCTTCCCTCTTCTTGTTGTGGACGAGCATCAAGAACAGATTTGACCTGCATCTGCTCTGGACACAGAGCTCTGGGAAATGGGGACAGGCCGGCATGGCAGCCACGGGGAGGACAGGCTTACGGCCAATGTGTGCATTAATCAAGGACTTGTTAGTTTTCTTTTTCAATACCCATCACCTCTCATACTCAGAACTCACAAAGCACAAAGACAAAAGTCAACGTGTGTACTATGAGTCATTCAGGTTTTCTCTCTCTCCTCCCTCTCCCTAAATTCATCTACTTGTCCCTACTGACAGTCTCAGCTTTCCAGGATGACTTGGATGGAAGCTTTAAGCATACACAGCCAGACGTGTGTAGCACAGGGTTCCACATATGCTGCTTGTACCCTGCTGTGTTCATTCAGTGACGTTCTCTTCCCAGGAGACTCTGTGATAGTGTCCGTGGTTGGCTTCTATTTTTTCTTTTTCTTTCTTTCTTTTCTTTTCTTTTTTTTTTGGCTCCATAGTGTTCTGGGGAACACACCCTTAGTATCTGAGGAGCCAGGCTCCAGCCTTTTGGGGGAGTCTTTAGTCGTAGTAGTAACAGGGAGTTTTGAGGCATGATGGGACATGAAGGAACTACGACTAACCACAATGCAATTCCACATCTGAAATGTGGCTGGTCCAGTCACGATTGCCTACAATGGCAAAAATGCAAACTAGACTTTGAAGAATTAATTTTAAAATGTAAACCATCTTATTTAATACTTTAAAAAAAACAAATCATATTTTAAATCTTATATTTTAAATGTATCAGCAATATCAAACATGCGACGAATCAATTAAACCTGTTTCTTCTTGCTCTTGTATTGTGTAGAAACTATATGATTCTAAATTCTGGATGTGGTGTGGGTGCACGGGCGTGTGCGCATGCGTGCGTGCGTGCGTGCGTGCGTGCGTGCGTGCACGTGTGTGAGTATCTAACACATTTCCATTGAACTGGGCTCCTCTAGAGATTTTGTACAGCTAAAGGTCGGGGGGGGGGCTGGTGGGGCAGGAAGGAAAAGCGAGAGCAGCTGCCTTCGTCTATAAATCCAAGGCTCACAACACAGGAGTGATGTGTCCAGGGCCCATGGGTGCTACCATCAGACCAAGGGCCACCTCCAGTTTCATCGCTCCATTGTAAAAGAATCACCTAGAGAAATGACTGAGTGAAATTTCTGCGCACAGAGAGCCTACCTAGCTAGGGCAGCCTCCTCCCTTCTGGACTGAGGAAGAATGGGCCCAGCCGGAACTCACTCCCTCCAAAGACTCCTCAGCCCTCTCTCCAGATGCTCAGAGAGGGGCCTGTGATCTTTCTTGGCCTCTCCTCCCTGGGCCTGAAGAAGCCAGAGTCAGTCCTGAGGGAGTCTTGAGGAGCCTGCAGGCTGGGCTCAGCAGCCGCAGCCCCTAAATCATTCATGCAGGGGTGGGACAGGCCAAGCGGCACGGAGGGGATTTTCATAGATTATATTGAAAGAATTACAATGGCGCGGGAAAGTAGCCGGGTTCCCACAGTGTCCGGTCACTCCTGTGGGGGCTGTGGGAGCCGGGTCTGGCTGCCTCTTTCTCTCTGAGCAGCAGCACACACAGTTTTTTAATAATTAAGTAACTTTAATTGTCCTGGGAAAGCTCAACTTGCCTTGGGGCATGCTGCACAAACTCATAATGTTACCAAGAGAGATTAACGAATGAGAACTGAGAAATGATTCTCTTTTTAAAAGCACCTCGCTGTTAAGCCTTATTATCCAAAGTTTAGAACCTCATTTATCTGCTTTGGGGAGGGGGCATAGTGGGAGGGAGGAGGGGACCGGGGAAGGGGGAGTGGGGCACAGACACCCAAGACCCAGAAACTAATGCATATGAGACTAAAACTCCATACCTCTGCCATGCAGTCTTAAAAACATCAGACAGGAAAATGTTGCCGTTTATTGACTGCACTCCAGTGACTGAGGGAGAATTCTAGGCAGAAGGATGGATAAATAATAACATTAATAAAAATACATTTTTTTGAGCATCAAATACATTTTTGTTTAGAAATTATCCCATTTTAGTGTTCGGGACTAACTTTTCTCTCTGGTTCTTTAAAAAAAATATTATTCTAAATTCTGTCATTTCGACATCGGATAAACCGTTACCACTGGTGTGATTGGCACATGAACACGAAGTATATAATTGATGAACGAATAAGGACGGTAATGAAGGGAGGAAGGACGTCAGAAGAAAGGACTGTCCTCCCACAGGTGTCCGTGGTCAGCATGAAGGACAGGCCCAGACGAGAGCTCTGTAGTTCAGACAAAAGGAGCCTGCGCTGGGAGACAGGACATCAGGATCCACTAGCGGTGACACAGCTGGGAAGGAAGCGGGGAGAAGCTGGAAATTTAGGATAAGAGGAAGTCTGTGTGTCTAATTAATAGTCCCTAGTAGTTTGGTTCCCCTGGACCGTGGCTATTTCCTAACTAAATCCTAGTGACTCGGTGGTACTGCCTCGGATTTTTCCTTCCATTCACATCACAAGTACAAGTATTTGTATCCTAAATGGTAAGCACCCCAGAGTCTTCGAGCCCTCGTGCAGGCTTTTCTTCTCACTAACTGTCAATCAACATGGACTGGCCGCCTTCACGTTCCAAGGACCACGGAGCTACACCGGTATTTCTCAACCTGTGGGTCCTGACCCCTTTGAGGGGTCAAAAACTCCCTTTCCCAGGAGTTGCCTAAGACCACTGGAAAATAGGGATATTTCAATTATAATTCATAAAAGTAACAAAAGTACATTAGGGAGTAGCTATTTGTAATTGCTCCTTCAAAAGAATTGCAAAAGTGATTTTATAGTCTGTGTGTGGGGGTGTCACCAGACAGAGAGAAACTTTGGCTTGGAATCTGGAGTTTCCATCACTTCCTTCTCCCGAGCCTCAGTTTCCTTATCTATGAGATGGGCATGCAGCTGTGAACTCTGTGAACTCTGATGTGTGTGTGTGTGTGAGAGAGAGAAGGGGGAGAGGGAGGGGAGAGAGAGAAAAGGGTGAGGGAGAGGGAGAGAGAAAAAAGGGTGAGGGAGAGGGAGAGGGAGAGGGAGAGGGAGAGGGAGAGGGAGAGGGAGAGGGAGAGGGAGAGGGAGAGGGAGAGGGAGAGGGAGAGGGAGAGCAAGCGCGTAGTAGAAGTTCCTGGTAAACTTTTCCAGGGATCTCTATGAGGAGGGTCATTTTGAGGGATGCTTCTTTACTTCTGTCATCTGAAGCTTCAGTCCTACCCTAGTTCTCACTCAGTGTCCCTCAGGTATGGCTCAGGTTGCCCTTCCCTGTGAGTCCTAGAGTAGGAGCTGGGAAGCCATTTGTCCTATAGCGTCTCCTTGACTGTGCACAGATGCCCTTGCCTGAGATTGCCGTCCCTGGCTGTCAGTGAATGTTCACGGGGATCCGGGTGGCCTAAACAAGGACAGTGGCTGATTAAACTCAAGGCATGATTTCGCTCAGGGTCTATATGTGTCACAAATAGAGAAAGTCATTTTCTCCCAGGCGCTTTGTGCTCTTGTGTCCGTTTGTGACTGAGCTTGTCACCTAAGGGAAGTGTAGAGAGGGGCCTTCAGGGAGCCACAGCAGGGCTCTGCTACAAGGAGGTCCCACCCATCTGGAAACCAAGGTGCCCGTGCCAGGAAACGCTCCCAGGTGCACGGCTGGCTAGGCTCTGTAAGGGACTGACGGGGAGCACCTGTCAGGGAGAGCGGTCTCTGACAGTAACTAGCATTACTGCTAATGGCCCCAGCCTTCCAACCCATTCCCAGCCTTAGCTATTATGAAGAATGTGTGTGTGTTTCCTTTATCAAAATGGCGGCAACCCACACAGAAGGGTTGCTGCACTGGGGCCACTCTGTACCAGAACACAGAGTGGTGCCAGTCCTTTTTTAAAAATTTTATGTGCATTAGAGTTTTGCCTGCATGTACTTCTGTGTGAGAATGTCAGATCTTGAAGGTGCAGACGGTTGGAGGTTCAGAGCCTCCATGTAGCTGCTGGGATTTGAACCTGGGTCCTCTGGAAGAGCAGTCAGTGCTCTTAACTGCCGAGCCGTCTCCCCAGCCCCGTACCAGTCTTTGTATATGGTCAATTAGCATTTTTTTAATCATTAGTTTTTCCCTTTATTTTTGATTTTATGTGTATGGGTATTTTACCTGCATGCACATATATGTACCACATGTGTTCATCCAGGCAAGAAGACTTTGGATCCCCTGAGACTGTAGTTATAGACAGTTGTGAGATGCTATGCAGATGCTGGGAACTGAACTTGGGTCTTCTGGAAGAGCAGCCGGTTCTCTTAACCTCTGAGCCATCTGTCCAGTTTCACCAAAATGGGTAGCCCAGGTTGGCACTGAACTCATGATCCTCCTGCCTCCAACTTTCAACATATCCTATGATTGTTACAACAACTGGCTTCATTTTTTTCCCCACTGATAGACCTAAGGGTGGTTTTGAGTTTGTTTGCTTGCTTATTTGCTTGTTCATTGTTTTAACGACAAACCTGACATTATCTGTTACTGTGATCTGGTGCAGTGGAGATTGTGGGGGACAGAACTTTGAGAGATGTTAGTCCGATAATTAATTGCTTGATTTGGGGCACCCATCACTCCCATTGTGGGCCTCGGTTTCTGTAAGACAAGGGCCACTGAGCCCTGTCTGTTGTCTAGTGTCCCTCATAAGATTCCTGTCTCTTACCCCTTGTGACTCCTCAAGTCCCAGATGCAGTGGGGCACCACTGAAAGGGACAGTCCCAGTGACGGTTGTGGGTGGGGCAGCCTGGCTGGGTGATGGGGTAAGCCTCTCTCCTTGCTCATCTCTGTGATGCAACATTGGATTCAGACAAGTTTGGCCTTGCTTTCCCCTGGGTCCAGAGTGATTCAAGGCCTGTAGCGTGGCTTCTCTACTAGATCATGAGCTGCAGACACCTTTCTTGGCAATGGTCTTAACGAGGGCTCTGGGAACGTCTGGTTACTCATGTGTTTTGCAAGGGTAGCAAGAGCTGAGAGAGAAGGAGGCAGCTAGCGTGGCTTCCTTCCTGAGTTAATGACTTCAGCCTCGAGAATGACTCATCTGTTCTGTGCTCAGGGGAGCTGGTGGTTGAGCTGGGGCTTGGGTGGCAGGAAGAAGGGTAATACCAGAGGTTGGGGGGTGTGTGTCCTCATCCTCCTTGCCTGTTTTTGGGTCTTGATGCTCTGCAAGGGTGTCAGAATGAGGCTAGGTGTCCTGCTCTGACATCTGTCTCCGCTGTCCACTCAGGGGTCACAAGCTTCCTCTCTAGTCTTAGCTTTGGTTACAAAGGAGAAAGCTAAATGCTTCAGGAGGAGTCCAAAACGAGAGGGTTGAGTGCCTGTTGTCAGGTACATTCTGCTGGGCACCTAAGAGGGTCGTTCCATATTAACCTTTCACCGAGAGAACTGGGGTGAGAACTACAGGTTAACTACAGAAGAACTACTTCTCCGATGGATGTCCCCACTAGTTGGCTGGCTTCTTCACCCCTCTCAGCTTATTGAAGACCCCAGCACACAATGGAAATGGGACTGAATACACCTTCTTTAAAGCAGAGTTTGAAGCCTCGTTCTGATATTCTTTCCTTTAGGGTGCATCTCCCAAAGCCTGCTACTGCCCCTGCCCCCTGTTTTCCAATGGGTTTTAGCTATCAGCAATGGCCTGAGGACATGCCCATGTTGTCACATCCCTATGTGGGCCTCACATGGCAGGTCTCCCTGTCTCCTGTCTCTAAAGTTCGTTCAGTCTGGGAGTGGGTTCTCCTGCTTTCTCTCCCCCTAGGTTCATGTCGAATTCTCTCTGCAGTCCTAGACCCTCTGGGAAAAATATTTCCTCTCCTGTTATCTCTTTGCTGGGATTTGTGAAATCCTACAGTCTATCAAGGACAGAAAGGACACCATGGCACATGGACGCTCAATTGTTGAATAGATGGGACGTTGAATTGCTGAATAGACGGTTACTATCCCAGGCAAACCCATCTTACCCTAAAAGCCAAAACTGCTCTTACTCCATCTCCAGTCACTCACTGGATGGAGCCTGGTGACAGCAAATCTCACCAGGTAGGAGCAGACCTGTGGCTCCATCAGTTTCCTGCCCCAAGCGTGAAGACTTCGATGGTATCGGGCAGAAATCATCTCACAAGAGAGAAGGCTTCAGTGATTCAGGGCAAAGCCTCCTACGTGGGCTTTCTCTAGGGGTATCCCCTCAGACTGACTTTACATGTTCAGAGTGGACAAGAGAGACTCTACCCAGGAGGTAGGGAAGCAGGCCTCTACTAAACAGGAAGTGAAAACGGGAAGCCTAGGGCTCAGCATAAGGTGTCCTGAAGAATGATCCCCCATCTGAGCCTTGGGTCTGGGCAGCTGCCTTTTCTGCTTCCTGTCCCCCCACCGTTCTGAGTAACCGAACTAACATGTGTGTTTTCTGAGATGAGGGAAAAGCCTGCGCGTTGCACACTTCGGTCACCAAGCTGGCCGGCTAAGAGAGGGCTTTCCCCCCCTTTTAATCTTTTCTGTTCTGTTCTCTATCCCCTCCCTCTTTCCTTTGCTGTGCTTTTAAACCAAATTACTGCAATCACAGGACATGGGTGGTATTTTTCTCTTTAGAAATCCTTTTCCAGGCAAGAACGTAAAAGATGTTTTCATACTTCGGGCTGAAAGGGAGGAGAGGGATAAAAAAGGCTTAGTTCCCAAGTTGAGTATTTCTCTGAAAACAGCCTGGTGAATGTGAACACTTGGCCTGTCAGGCTTACTTAAGAGACTCATGGCATCCTGCCTGCTGAGTCTGAAGACCTGACAAGCTGGCAGGGGTGTGGGGGCGAGCCCCGATGGCTAAGTTAATGGAGTATGAGAGGGCAGGAGAGCTGCGTACCACATGATGGCACAACAGGGAGCACTTTCTGGGATCACTCGCCAGGAGAACTGGGTATGCTCTCATAGAAAGGGGCTCCTCAGACTCAAACTGTACAGAGTAAAGACACAGGCAAAGCCAGATGCCAGCCCACAGATACCCTCAGGACTGCGCTGCAGGAGAGAGCAGGCTCTGTCGCATAGGCATTTAAACCAGCTGGTGAAGCTCACCTCGGCCATCATCCTGTATCAGTAGTGACTTCCAAAGAAGTTGCCTTGTACAGGCTACTTAGCGGAACCTAATGTCCCTTCCGCCAAGGGACTGGGAGGCGGGACAGGGTAGAGATAGCAAGTATTTCTGGAGAACCACCAAAGAACGGAAGACTAAATTAATTGCTGGGTCTCACAGGAGAAGTGAGGGTGGGAACTGAGTCAGATTTGCTAGCCTATCCACAGGTGGTAGCTCGCCAGATTTGTATGACAGAGACACAGCAAAGGAGTCACGCTCGCTCACCAAAGGCAGCCTGGGCTAGATCCAAACCAAAAGGAGTGTGAATGGCTGCCTTTCTAAATTTCACTTCTGCCTTTCATACCAGGTGAACATGACTGAAAACGCTCACCGTGTCTGCAGTTCCAAGGACAGTCCCCTTACTTCCCCCTCCCTGTCCCCTTACTCCATCCTGTTCTAGGGTCCATTCTTGACAGGAGAGAGTGCAAGTCGTAAGCTGGTCTGTTAGCACATATGTTTTAAAGCTTGAGCCGTGATTTCTGTTGTCTATTTGCTTGTTTGGGGACAAGGTCTCACACTGTTAACTCTGGCTGGCCAGGAACTCGGAGCAATCCTTCTGCATCAGTTGCCCAGTGCTTGGATTGCACGCACCAATCAACGCATGCCTGTTTTGTTTTTTTCCCTAGTCATTAGTGCCCCTTGCTATGCAGAGGGGACTAATGAAGGCTCAGAAAGCTGAAGAGGCCTGGCCCAGCCCAGGACTAGAGTGCAGCTCAATTAGGAGCCTCTTTCCACAGCAGGAGAGGGATGGGTTGTGGGGGTGGGGTGGGGTGGTGGTGGTGGTGGCGGGTGTCTAAAGAGAGGAAGATTCTCCCCTTCTATCTCCAAAGACAGTATAGACAGTCTGCCTCTCTTCCCTGTGTGAGTGATGGATTCTTGCTTTGTCACAGAAGGTGGAGCTTGTCTAAGGCAGGCAGAACAATAGCACCCAACACACATATCTTCCTCCTCCTCTTTCTCCTCCTCCTCTTCCTCTTCCTCCTCTTCCTCTTTGTTTTTGAGACAGAGTGTTTCTATGTAGTCCTGGCTGACCTGGAACTCGAACCCACAAAGACCTCCCTGCCTCTGCCTCCTGAGTGCTGGCATTGAAAATATGGGCACCCTGCCCGGCATGTGCTCATATCTTAGTCCCAGAAACTTTAGCTATGACATCTTGTGCATGGGGAAAGAAAGACCACAGTTGGAGCTAAGCGTGTTAGTGAGCTGGCCTAAGATGTGAGAATTAGCCTGGACTTCCTAGAGGGTTCAAGGCCATCACAAGAACTTTTATAATAAAAGGGGAGGTGTGTTGGAATCAGAGCCACATTGTGTGAGAAAGACTTCACAACCATGGCTGGTTTGGAAGACAGAGGCAGGGAGAACTAACCAAGGACTGCCGGAGAAGCTGGAGTGAAAACTCATCCCGGGCAACACCTTGACCTAGTCCAGTGAGAACATATGGACCATGAACTGCTGACTCATATATACTCTGCATGTGTGCGTGCATGTGTATTATATTTATATATATATGTGTATATACACATATATATCATATATTAGTGCTAGATATACATCAGTATTATATATTATCACACTATATGTTTATATATTTATATATGTAAAATATAATGCTATATGTGTAATATATAAAGTTATACACAATATAATATATTAATATATATTATTATGTTGTAGTTTATATCAGTGTTCAATATATAATATTATTATTTTAGTGTTTTACACATATGTGGATGTGTGTGTGTTGCTTTAAGCTGTTAATTAGTAGCAATTTGCCATAGAAGGGATAGGAAGTGAACAGAAGGTAGTACCAGCAGGTTCCAAGGTGTAGCCTGGGAGGACAGGTGTAGCCTGTGCCCTGGACACCCAGGACAGAGACCTGGTGGCAGGATCCACGCTCTGACACTTTCCTCTTCCACCTCCCCCTTCCTGCAGCCAGGAGGCAGCTCAGTGGCCTGCAGACTCATACCAGCACCTTGCCTTGGGTTGACAACATGCACAGCTCTCACTCCTCCGTCCCCTGTGAGAGTGACACTCACTCTTGCACATCTTCAGCGTTGCCCACCAGAGGACAGAAGCCTGTAGGTTAACATTTTCCTCTCTCTCGCTGATGGGGTGGACAGCTCTCGGTTATGTTTCTCAGAGGTCTTCAGAAGTTCCCAAGGAACCAGCCCCACCCCCACCCCCAGTGTAGCTGCTCAGCCATTACTCTTCACGAATCTCTCCTCTGTTTCAGTCCCACACTACCTCACTTCTGAGCCTTGGGGTTGCCCCAGAACACACATCTGCATGCGAGCCTTTGCACTGGCCAGATGCAGAGGAAACTGCTAAAGAAACATAGTAGCAGCTCCAGGGCTGAAAGGAGCGGGTGAGGGACTGTGTTGTCAGTGCCCTGCAACTTAAGGACAGACAGTGGCAGGAACACACCTCTGTCCTCAGATGCCAGCAGAGGCTCCAAGAATACTTGCGGTTTAGTTTGGAGATGAAATCTGCTGGGATGGTTTTGAGGTCCCTGGCTCCTCCGGGTTCCTTCAGTTGCTTGAGTCCAGCCTCCTTCAGAGGGCAGCCAGTGGTCCGATCATTCAGAACAGATGTTCTCCTGATGAACTTAATTGCATCATTAGCGGCCCGACTACAAAACGGGCGACTTGAGAGCTGCTGGGAAGCGGGGGGGGGGGGGGGGGGGGGGGGGCGGCTCCAGGGCAGCTGTTCCCAGGGCAGGCTGAGCATGCCTTTGCAGTGGGTCCTTCCTGTCCCCCCCAACACCCCCACCCCCACACACTGGCCTCTCCAATTCTGAGCCTTTCTCACCAGTCAGAATGAGAACAGATGGAAACAGACCTTGTGGGCATCTCCAGCTGATGTGGATTTCACAGCGGGCGGAAGACTGAGGGGAGCAGACAGCATAGCCCCTTCCCACGGCCACTTGGGAGGCCACACTGCCCAGCTGTCCACCCTCACGCATGTGAAAAGGGGGTAGGGCTTAAGACTTTGGGATCCAGTGGTGTCAGGGTGGGGGCAGGGAAACACACACTACTCCAGAGGGTTGCAGGTTTAAGCCTGAGTTCCAAAGAGCTGTGGAGATGTCAGGGAGCAGGAAGCTAATCTCAGTGCTTTGGCCAGATCAGCACTCAGTTCCAGCTTAACCATCCAGTGCACCGCCTACAAGGTTGGACTCCTCTCTAGCCCCCTAATGTTCCTTCTCCAGCCCTCGTTTGCTGCTCACTGGCCTCTACTCTATTCTCTCACACAAACCTCCATTTTGTTCCTGGATGCCCAGATGTTGCCTTTCTCTCAGAAACTGTGCAAGCCCAGCTTGCTGGCTGTCTCTTGTCTGTGTTGCTCCAATGGACCTGATGGTGTTACGTCAGTTTCTTCTGTACTCGGCCGTTTCTTTTCACTGTGCAGGGATGACACTGTCTTGGCTCCATAGTTCCTACGGACATGTATGGTTCTGTTTTGTTCCTTTAATGTCTGTCCCGAAGCCAGTATCAAATGTTCTTCCTGAAGATGGGCATGAACTTGGTCTACTGTAACACAACAGTCAAGAGCTGGCAGCTCAAGTCACATTTATTTCTCATGATTCTGGAGGCTGGGGAGCCCAGGATCAAGGTGACAACCCATGTTGCAACTGGTAAGGGCTCTTCCAGGGTTATAGAAAGCTACTGTGTCCTGACATAATAAAGGGAGAGACTCCAGCTGCTTTCTCTTCTGAAAGGCACTGATCCCATCCTAGCGGCTCCCTCCTCATAACCTCATATGCACCTAATTCGGAATCCTCGGCAAATGCCAGGATAATATATGAGTATATGAGGAAGAAGCAGTCGGTTTCTAAAAGCCTCTAGCTTATAATGGTAACAACCTCTGAATTCAACTGCTAGTCTGCTAAAATAACAGCTTTGTAATGCCTCCTGTGTGACAGGTGGTGCTCGAGCCTGGAGAGACGTCGGGGATGAGTGACCCAGACCCATTCGTCCCCAGTACCAGGATAGGATTTATTCAGGAGAGGGGCATGCTATGGAAGATGGTCTCAGGGACCATTCTGCCACGCCCCCCAGGCAACCTTGAGATAGTCTTGGGTGGTCACCGTGTGAGAGCTAAGACGCTACTTCGGATTTTAGCCAGTCTGTTTATTGTCTTCTTCTGTCTTAGACAATATAGTCTTACACAATTCATTGTGTGCTATTTTAGTTGTCTGAGACAGAGTCCCACATATTCCATGCTCTCTAACATAGCCGAGGATGGTCTTCTGTTCTGCCTCCCTAGGGCTGTGATTACAACGTGTACTCTGCGTACAGTTTGACCTCCCATCAAACCCAGGGCTCCAGTCATGCATGCCGGACAGCACCCAGCCTGTTTTTCAGAGCTCCCAAACCTCCAGTCTATAAGGCCTATGCATCTATTGGGTGGTGGTGGTGTGGGTACAAAACAGCAAGGCTTGTGATTACCAACACAGTAGCTCCTGGACACATGCAGCCACTTACGTTTCTTTAAATTAGTTAAGAGTATAATAAAATTAATAAATCCATTTCTGACCAGCCATATCTGTTTGGGCTCAGTAGTCATTGGGCCATCCTCAGACGGTTGATACTCTGAGGCCTCTTTGGGTCACCCACGGCAGCTGTCCAAGTGAATTTCAGGGCATCCCAGGGATAGTCACCATACACAAAGGTCCCCATGCCAAGGGCCAGAGGTAGCAGACTGAGGAGGAAACCCTCATAGTCAGCAATCCTCCTTTCTTCTCTCAGACTTTTCCTGGTCTGTACATGCAGCAGTGGGCCTAGAGAGACGAGAGACCCAGGCTCTTGTCTGTGCGTAAAGTCGGCCCATAATTTAAGGATGTAACTAGACTATGCCTGCTTCAATAAAAAAAAAAAAAAAAACTTTTTATGGTGCTAGGCAGTGATGGTGCACGCCTTTAATCCCATCACTCAGGACGCAGAGGCAGGTGGTTCTCTGTGAGTTCAACGCCAGCCTAGTCTACAGAGCAAGTTCCAGGATAGCCAAGGCTATAAAGAGAGACAACCAACAAAATAAAATCTTCTTCTGTAGCAGTGGTCAGTGGAGCAAGATGACACGCTTGTCTCTCTGACTCTCGTTGCACTTGTCAAGTAAAACCTGCTCAAGTCGACCCAGCAGCAGCGCGTTCCTCACTACCCTCCCTGATGTTCCGGGTTGCTGAATGAAAGACGGACGGACGGACGCATGCACGCACGCACGCACGCACGTACGTACGCACACACACAGCACCTTATATTTTAATATGTCCTAAAACAGCTCAATGGTAGGGCCACCCCAAAACCTCCATGTGGCTAACACCTCCTCTCTGATATTCCTGAATTATTACTTATTAAAATCTATATTCCGTCTTTGCTGCCCATCTTTGCTGACCCAGTCTGGGGGAGCCCCCTGAGGCCGCTCTTCCCCGGTTCTTACATGATTGGTGTGCTCTCTCTTCCGCACCTCTTACACCTGGTCTTTCCCAGCATGGCAGTTCTGTCTTTTCTTCCTCCCTTGGTCCCCTTGTCTGGGAATTCTAAAGCCCCGCCACCTCTGTCTCCCTGCCCAGCCATTGGCCGCTGGCAGCTTTATTTAC
Organism: Rattus norvegicus; assembly: GCF_021556685.1. NCBI lineage: Eukaryota > Metazoa > Chordata > Mammalia > Rodentia > Muridae > Rattus > Rattus norvegicus. The sequence goes on from NC_141544.1 coordinate 84,509,870, forward strand.
CAATCAAAACTAACTGGGGGCAGGGACCCTTAGCGTCTTACATGCGGATTCTCATGCAATCTTTAGAACACCCTTCTCTCTAGTGGGGCTGCATGATTTCCTCCCAGTGTTCTTCCCTCAGGCCCTGTGGATTTGAATGGCCTTGGTAACTGTCATTTCACAGGCAAGTGGGGAGGCCCACACTCCTCCCACCACCACCCCGCCAGCCTCAAGTGTTTCTGATTCCTTGGTTAGGGTAAGCAGAGAGAAACCATTTATTGTGGTCTCAGTGAAGGCTGACCATTGAAAAGGCTATAAACGTGTTGGTCTAGATTTTCTCATTTGGGGAAACTGAGGAAGGGAAGCAACCCCCTTTGAGGTCCAATGAAGCAAAGTAAGGGCTTAGCCTGCCCAGCAAACCCTGGGCTCTATGTTCTTGTACTTGTAGCCTCTGAAGAACAGAGGGGTGGGGGTCCTGCTGCCTGCCATACATTCTCTGAGGTGATTTGTCAAGGGAGGGAAGGAAGAAAAAAAAAAAAAAAACACCAGTGAACAAGCCATCCATTCTTGTCTGCACCATTTTCCCACGTTGGGAGCAGACTGCAATGAAAATTTAGATTTTTTTTTCCTTTCATGTTTCCTTTCACGGGACTGTGGACAAAATGCCTTTCTTCTCCCCCCTTTTCTTTGGCGGGATCCTGACCAAGGCTGCAGAAAAGGAATCTTTTAAAGACATATATATCTACCTATCCATATACATTCAGCTCCCAATGGTGGCTGAGAATTGCAGTGCCCCTTAATTACCCAGGAAGTGACAGGGTCAAGAGGTGTCTGCAAGCTGCCTTGCAGTTCTGGGCATTGATTTCTTGACATCGTCGCTGCTGGAGTGCAGAGAGACAGCCCATGGGGTTTTGTCCACTGTTTGAATTTCTCCCTTTCTTCTTTCCTAGCTCTCTCTCTTTTTCTTTCTTCCTTTTTTTTTTAATTTGAAAAGAAACTTCTGGCAATTTGGGCATTGGTTATAAATTCATAAAAGCAGGAGATCTTCGAGGTTGGCTGATTTGCCATAATTACCACTCAGGCATTGGGAGAGGAGGCCACAGACTTAAGGCTCCCCCACTCCAATCCCTTACCCTACTCCCCTTTTCTGCACCTCTGTCTTTTCCTATTGTCTTTGGTCTTTCCAAGAAAAAATGACAATTTAAGAAAATAAATGCCCACAAGGAGTAGTTGGCTATCCTTATGGTGTTAGTTAAATGTGTCCTTTCTTAGTCACACTTTTGAGACAGATGGCAGCTTTAGGTCATTACAGAGAGTTGAAAACATGTCACCATGGTCATCAGTTATAACCCCAAACAAAATCAAAAACAAAAAAGCAAAACCAAAACCAAAAAACAGAACTAAAGGTGTTTCTGGAAATTGTGGACCCAAGTATGAGAAACTCCTAGGATCCATATTACTAAATCACAGTTTGACTTTAGGGGGCCGGAGCCAGGGTGCCCCAAAACTCAGTAGTACCTAGAGTCTTTGGTTCTTTAGTAAGAACTGCAGAGAGTGATTATGTCCCAGAGTGGTGACATGGCCCATTCTGTCTGGTTGCAGGGGAGCATTTCACACCACCGCCAAGTCCTAGCAAATGTTAGGAAGTCCTGCTAAGAAGGGGAGTCAGAGCCAACAGCGTGAAGAAAGGCCTCCAATTCTTCACGTTCCAGATGTGTTTAGTGTACAGAGGCTCAGGGACTCTCCAATGCATCTGTGACGGAATCTGGGACACCGAGTTTTCTTTTTCTCCCTTTTACATATGAGACCTCGAGTAGTGCAAAGGTTTCATGAAAAAAAAAAAAGACTCAAGAATTATTCTGAGGCCCACGAGGAATTGCCTCAGTGGTGGTTCAGAGCACTGGCTACTATTGCAGAGGGACAGAGTTCGATTCCCAGCACCCGCAAGGAAGCTTACAGCCACCTGTACTAGGAGGTTTGACACCCTCTATCACTGAAGGTACCGGGCATGCATGTGGTACATGGACATACAGAGATGCAAAACACTCATAAAACTGAGTAAAATAAAGACAGTCTTAAGGAAGGAAGGGGGGAGTGGGAGAGGGGAGGGGGGAGGGAGGGGGAGAGGAGGACGTTGGTCCTGAGGATCAGGCACAGCAGAGTGGCCAGTGCTGATCTGAAAGGCTGGAGGGCAGAAAAGCAGCCATCTTTACCACAGGGAGCTTGAAAGGGCGTGAAGTCGAGTCCGGAGGGCTGGAGTGACAAGACCTCGAGTTGCACACTTCATTATCGGAAAGCACTCGTGCAGAAAATACAGAAATGCAACAGGAAGCCCCATGCGTCCTGTGAAGTTTTACTAGTGTTTCCAGTTGGTCTCCAGAGCTCTACAAGAAGCTTTATAAAGACGAGACGTCAAGAAGACGTAATGCTCCTAAGAGACTCAGTAAGGGAGAACAGACAAGGGAGAAGGGGCAGAAAGCTGGTCCACCCTCCTGAGCCTGGTCTTCCTTTCTTGGCCATTTTTCTAGAGTTACAATGATGGCTGGTGGAGATCCTGGCAGTGGGCCAGGCTAGATACTCTTCCTTTTTTGGGCTATGGGGTGAGAGGACACACTGGAAGACTCCAGAGGACTGAGCCTAGCTCCTAATCAGGTTCATGACGGGGGTGGGGGGGGGAAACTCAGGGCTGTTAAAGACAGCATCACTGAAGTGCTCCTGTAAGGACTCATTACAATGGAGTTTGAAAAGAAAACCAGCCAATCACTGAGCTCCTCTGCTGGCACGCACTTTCCCAGCTTCTCACTTCATCCTGAAAGGTGGCCCCACCCCAGAAATGATTGACTATTTTATAAGTAAGAGGATAAAATGAACTCCAGCTCTTCAAACTCAGCACACTGGCAGACTTTGGCAGAACACACAGAACCACTTTTTGTGCTTGAACAGCTAGTAGGATTCTGGGAGACAGGGACTTCTTGTTGACCTGGGCTACAAAGGAGTGGACATATCTCCCGGGATACGTTTGTTAAGGGCATTTACACAGGTGAGGGAAGGAAGTTTGAGAATAGGAGGGAGAGAGAGTTGGAGGGAAACACAAGGGACCTAGAGAACTACCTGAGTCATTTCGCAAGTGCGAAGAAAGGACTCCTCAAAAATGGTGGAGTTGGAAGAAAGGTGAACAAGGCTGAGAGAAGAGCAGGCCAGCTGCACCCCTGCCTTCCGGTTGCTCAGCCGGGAAGGGACTGGCTCTGCCCTGTGATCAGTGGAACTGGAGACCACAAAAGGAGGCAGAGTAAATAAGGCTTTGTTGATTTTTCTAAAATAACTAAAATTTTTCTCTTATTTTAAGAGAAACCTAGTTTACTCTCCGCCCCTGTTGTGAGGCATCTGCCTTGTGGCTCCCATGTTGTTCTGTGATTTCTGCCTCTAAGGAGGCCAGAGTACACAAGAGGAGGAAACCTAAGCTTGTGTTGAACGTCAAAAGATATTAATTTTATACATCTAAAGGCTCTGATCCTAAGGTTTCCATTCAGACCAATAGTTTTTTGGTTTTCCCACCTAGTGTCAGGAGCTGGACCCAGGGCTTCTTCCAAAGCAGGCCAGTGCTCTGCCACTGAGTTACAGCCCCAGTCTGGACAGCACATAGTAGGTCCACATAAATCAGTTCTATCCTCACCCCCTACCCTTTCACCACAGAAGTCTTGGTCTCATTGCCACCATGATTGGTCAGTTTCTACCAATCTGCAATGGCCTATAAGTGCTACCACACAGCCTACTCAGTTCCAGTTTGCCTCATCCCACACGGCTTGACAGTTTAAAGATGTGGCCACATTTCTGCGTCTCTCAGTAGGTCATTCCTTTTCATCCCTGAGTAGTATTCCATCGTGGGTCTAGTGCAGCTCACTTCCCAATTCTCTTGCCTTTAAGTTTGGACCTGGAGGAGCAGAGCTGCTCATTGACACAGGGAGCTTTTTGTGGATGTATATCTCCATTTCTCCTGAAAAGTGCCCAGGAGTAGGGTTGTCAGTTTATGTCACAGATGCATGGCGGGTAGAGGTGGACAGGGAACCAGCTAGCAAATGCCACGTGTGCCGTCCCATTCAATCTCTGCTTTCAGTGATGATGTGCTGACATCTTTAAACTGGCCATGGTAGGAGAGCTTACATCAGGAAGCAGCCAGTTCTAGTAATCAGACTTGCTTTCCTTATGAACTGCCCACTGTTAAACACACAGCATATGCCACCTAGTTGCTGAATTCAACCTTTTTAAAATGTCTTTTTTTTTTTTTTTTGAGACAGGGTTATGTAGGGAGCTATACAATCTTGGCTGTCCTAGAACTCACAATGTAGACCAGCCTGGTCTTGAACTCACAGAGATAGATCTGCCTGCCTCTGCCTCCCGAGCTCAGTATTAAAAGCACGCACTACTACGGCTAGCCTGTGTTCAACTTTTAAAGAAAATGCATGATTCCAAATGTCTGCTCCACTTCTGCTCCATTGCCCCACATCCTCTCCAGCATCTGGCATTGTAAAGCCATTGTGCCTTGATTTGCATTCTCTGGTAGCAGCAGAGACCTTCTCCTGTGCTGACCAAGGCTACTGCCACATCCTCTCTTGTAAGGTCCATTTAAAACCTTGGCCCTTGTCTCTGTGTATTCTTGGGCAACCAGAGTCCCGGTGTGTTTTGTGTGTCTGTCCTCTGACTGGTGTATATGTGTGCATATTTTTTCTGGGTCTGTGTCTGCCTGTTTACATTCTTGATGGTATTTTGTGTACACGCACGGACGTGTTTACCTTTGCGATGTTGTTATTTGTTGAAGTCTGGCTCCTGTTTTCTTTATCAAACCTAAAACATCAAGTTATACCTTGTGAGCCTGGAGGGGTAGCCTTTAACGTGTCTGTCTGGAGGGCCGCTCACGGCACCTGTGCTTTCAATGAGTCTCCAAAGGGCACATCTGGAAACTGTATGCCCAATAAATCATTGTTGGGGGGGTGAGGCATGAGGCTACGAGGGTAGAGTGGATGGCTCGCTGCTACCAGCTTGGGTTGGTTAATGAGCATCATAGTTCAGTCTGCTTGTAACGTGTGCTTGTGTGTTTGTGTTTCGGTATTTCTGTGTTTGTGTGCACGTGTACACATCTCTCCCCTTTTTATCTTTCCAGTACAAGATGACACAGTAAGGCATTCACCAGATGCGGGTTCCTTCATCTTGGCCTTTCCTGACTCCAGAACCATGAGCCAATACATTTAGGCTCGTTATAAATTCACTGTTTATAGTTTTTTTTATTACAGAGCATAAGATAGACCAAGACAAAGGCACAACACAGAAGTCACTTCAGGAACCCCTCCTGGACATATTGGTAGCATCCTCTGAAAACAGAGAGGAGACAGAATCCGAGCAAGTGCCATTTGCTAGCTGGTCCCTGTCCACCTCTACCCGCCATGCATCTGTGACATAAACTGACAACCCTACTCCTGGGCACTTTTCAGGAGAAATGGAGATAGACATCCACAAAAAGCTCCCTGTGTCAATGAGCGGCTCTGCTACTAGAGGCCCAAACTTAAAGGCAAGAGAATTGGGAAGTGAGCTGCACTAGACCCACGATGGCATACTACTCAGGGATGAAAAGGAATGACTTACTGAGAGACGCAGCAATGTGGCCACATCTTTAAACTGTCAGGCTGTGTGGGATGAGGCAAACTGGAACTGAGTAGACTGTGTGGTAGCAGTCATGTGCCATTGCAGATTGGTGGAAACTGACCAGTTGTGATGGCAATGAGACCAAGACTCCTGAGGCAGGACCCCCAACTTGAATAGAATTATCACACTAGAATAGAATTAATTCCTCAGGAGACTTTCCACTTGCTTGATTGAGAGCACCAACTGGGGATCACAGGACTTCAGAATAACCTTCCTCTTCCTCTGCTTCTCTCAGTGCCCTCTGTAGTCCCCAGGGCCCTGCTGTGTCCACTCTGTAGCTGTGGATGATGCTGACTGAATGACCTTGCGTGTACCCTGTTGACTCTGGCTCTCCAGAGGGGACATATTGGCCGGTCCTTTGATCACACTAGCATAACTGAGCACTTATTGACTTAGTCAGAGGCTAGGCGTGGTTTATTTCCCCAACCAAAAGAAGAGCTCAAAAAGTCCTACTAGGTTCTACAAAATCTGAGCCCTGGAAGACACACTTCCTGTGATGCTTAGAGATGGTGATTGGCAGGTCTGTGGGGGAGGGGCTCACAAGTACCTGCTGTAGGGAGGCGAGAGGAAAAGGTTGTGTGTGTGTGTGTGGGGGGGGGGGGACGACAATCTGAACTACATCTAGACACCGAAGTGAAGTTTACCGGTCCTAACTTCTGGAACTTCACTTAAGTCTCTCTAATAAACCAGGTGCTGGGTGTGGCGGCATGCTCCTGTAAGATCCAAGGCTAGCCTGGGCTACATTACTCAAAAGAAAAAAAACGCGAAGTTTGAAACTTGGTCTGTGGGACCTTAAAGTTTGAAGAAAGCTGCAGGCTTGTGTGGTCTCAGAATACGTGGGTGCAGAGATCGGGGTGGGAATGGTTGCAGCAACAGCTGCAGAAGTCAAGCAGAGGTCACACACGCCCAAGGGAAGCCACGTTTGGAGTGCTCGGCCTTCCCATGGGGACAACACCCACCACAGTCACAGTCCCCCTCCTTTTTTGGTGTGTGGTTATGTGGGTGTGCATTTGTCCGCAGAGGCTTCCAGCTGTTTCCTTCTATCTGTACAACTACTGCCAGAATGAACTGCGATCCAAACTTCTGATCCAGTCGATGAACACACACCGGAGCGGGTCCTGGTCACAGCGGTCAGGCTCAGAAGGGAGAGTCTTGATGAAGGGACAGTGATAGTTAGCCTTCTCCTTACCCCTCCAGTCTCTCTGGCAGTGTCTGAATCTAAAAGCCAGGAGTGGCACCTTCTCGAAGGAGCAACTTCTCGGGTTTTCTGCTTTGTAACTAGGAGCATCACCAGAAGCTCGAAGGCACAGTGAATTCAGACCAATTTGGATTAAAGATACCGCCTCCAACCCCCGTCCCACCCCACCCCCTCGTCTGAAAAAGCAAAGAACGCACCCGGGACTTGGTTTCCCCAGTAGTGATGCATTCATCTCCCCCAACTCCCTCCTCAGTGGGCCTGCATCCGAGCCTCTGCTGCGGCACGCCTAGCTCGCCAAGGGTTAACCGGCGTCCCCTCCCCCTCCGCCCCCGCCCGGCTGGGCAAGGCGGGAAGGCGGCGCGCCGGGTGCCAAAGTCGGAACCTGCTCTCGGCAGCTCCCCGCGCTGCCTTGACTCACCGCCAGGCCTGGCGCGGCCGCCGGCTGTGGAATGTGTGAGCGCCATGTGTCACCGCCCCAGACTGTGGGAAAACGCTGCTCCGCTCACCTCCCAGCAGCTGGCCCGCGCCCGCCCGCTCGGGAGCCGGGAAACAGGAGCCGCCCGCCCGGGAGGCCGCCCGGGGCCACTTCCGAGCGCGCGCCGCCTCTCCTCCCACACGCCCGGTCCCTGCCTGCGACCCGGGGCTGCGGCGCCACCCGCAGCGAGCGGCCCAGCACGACCTTCTCCTGCCCCCGCTGGCCCTCTGCATCCTCCTGCTCCACCAGGCCGGCCTTGGACACAGAGAGTCCCTGTTATGAGAGCTCCTGGGCGGTGACCTCTTTCCGGGAAGGGCCAGAGAACGGAGGGCTAGGCAGGGGACCGGCCTCACTGGAATTGTGTGACAGCTCCAGTCTGGACCCTGCCAGCCCTGAGCAAGAGGTTCCACTCTGCCTGACCCTTCCCTCCGGGAGCTAGGCAAGAGCCCTCCACCTCAATGTGGGGTCAGCCTCCCCTCTAGCCATCGGGTGAGAGTCACATGAATCCAGAAGTCTGCCAGGGCCAAGGTCTCCAATGCCTAGCCATGCAGGGAGATGTAGGCAAAGTCACATTCTGGGTGGCAGCCATCCAAGAATGGAGACAGCTCAGTGTGCCTTTGTTCCAAGCCAAGTTCTCCACTCCTAGGCCAAGTGTCTCCTCAGCCAAGGATTCTTGTGGTGTCCTGTCTTCCAGGGCAGTTGGGACGCCAACAGATGGGGCTGGGGGCAAACCTCAAGAATCCAGGGATCCAGTGGCTTCACCTAGCATCAGCCTCCTGCTGCTTTTTTGAGGGGTCGAGGTGTGTGGGGGATCACCCTAGGAGACTAGGGGCCTGGTGGGTGGGTTCTCTGCTGTACCCAGCTCTCCTCCACTTGATCTATTTCTGTTTCTTCACCCTGCTTGTCTTTGACAGTGGGTGCTGACCCACTCACCTCTGTGGGTCTTCCCAGGTTGACCTCATCTAGTTCAACAGCTGCTTCTCCTGAAGTCCCCCATTGCACTTGATTTCTGTCCCTGACTATGGCATCAGTCACAGCCTGCCTAACTAGTCTCTTTCTCTCTCCTGCTTCTCATTCAAAGAAGTGCTACTCTTCTATGTAAACTCCCTGACCCTCCCCATCAACAACACAGAATTCTGCGTGTGACAGCCATTCTGCCGGTTGAGCGCACCCCCTCATGAACGCTTGTCAACACTATTTATCACAGGTTCAGAACCTTGTTGCCCAGACGTGTGACCTCGGTCAGGCTAATCTTTCGGTCTCAAATCTCCCATCTGTAGAACATAAATCTGAGTAGGGTGTGGTTCCACATTCCTATGACCCCTGCACGGAGGAAGCCGAGGCAGGAGAATCACAAGTTCGAGGCCAGCCTCTGTTTTCTATTAGTATCTAGTGAGGAAGAGAGGGAGGAGGAAGAAGAAAAAAGGGGGGAAAGGCATTTGTCGATCTTTGGGGTGCCGTATTAGTCCTTGTGTGCTCTGAATAAGGAAACTCTAGTTAGCAACGCATCATAGTGGTGGTTCTCGAAGAGTGTATCATCTAGTGACACCTTACCCATCTTACTTTGTCTAAGTGCACGCTGTGCAGTTCCCATAAGGATAACATCAGTTGAGAGATCCCTGTCATTAATCCATACACAACTGCTAAAATACCAGAGACTGGCGGCAGACATGGTCTGACACCTAGTTCTGGATGCTAAAGTCAAAGACTATGGCATGGGTGACTTAATCCGACTGAAGTCCCTCTTACTTGGCTTGTAGGCAGTTTGTAGATAGTCTCTGCTTTCTGTGGATTCTTCTTTTCCCATTCTTTACCCCCCCCCCCATTTCACCCCTTATCACTAGATAGGAAAGAACAGATAGAGGGGGAGAGATTCTTGAATCCAATTCTTTCCTTCTGTTCTTCTCTGAGGGTGACTGCTACCAGACTGCATCCACCCACCCACCCTGCCTAGTGGGGCTCTAGCATTTATATACCCTCTGAAAAGTTCCCAGAATTCCAGAGGTCAAGCAACTGCGGAAATTATCTGCAGCTGGCAAAAGCATGTCTCTGCTAGAGCACGAGGAAAATCACAGCTGCTGCAGAGACGCTGAAACAGCTCCACATCCCCACACTTGGGATTAAAACAAAAGTGCATCCTTATAACATTTCTGTGTTATTTAAGGAATCCAAAATTCCAGAGAAAGCAGCCACTTTCTCTCTGTCCTCCCGTGGCACAGAGCTCTGTCGTGCCTTTCATAAGGACAACAGCCCTGTCAGATGGGGATGCCGTTCTTGGGACCTCAAACGATTTCTATAAAGGTCCACTTCCAAATACTGTTACCTTAAGAGTTTCGATTAGTATTTCAGGAGAGAATTCGGTCTACAACAGGGTACTTCAGTGGGTTCCAAGGAGCAAACACTGAAGCAGATTCGTGGCTGGCCTGCTTGGGTGCCAGAAATCTGGGCGTAGAGGCCAGAAGTAGCAAGCATCAAAGGGCGAGCATGGTTTGTCTCAGAAGACTGCTGTGTGGAAAGTGCACAGATTCTGGAGGACTTTGGATGCTGAGTTTGTAGGTGTGACATTGTGGCATGCCTAAAAACAGCTGGAGAAGATGGGGATGGGGTGGGGGTGGGAGAATAATGGTGTGGCCACAGCAAAGCTATGCAAATACCTCTGTGGTCCCAAGGCACAGGAAACCCAATTCCAATTCACGGATGGGAAAACTGAGGCTGGCTAAACTGAAGTGATCAGCCAGGGCTTCACAGTAGTTCACAGGGACAGAGTCAGATGTGGCTCTTGTCTGACTCTGTGGTGGACGATGCGTTTGCTACTCCCGGGAACAAGTATAGGTAAGTCTACATGCTAGACTATGGCCAGTGGGTAACAGAGTAAGAGCAGAGGCACATGTCACCTGGAGTTTCTAGCAGTGACCGTGTCAAGACACCCACTCCCCACATACTCTGGCATGGCTTGGGCAAGGTCAGCCCATGTGAGGCTGGCCAGCCTGGACCCAGACTGAATTCTGGGGCATCGAGATGATGCTGAGTGGGAAGGCATGATTCTGGACATCTAGGTGAGTGTTTCAGTTGCTGCTCCTACAACTATTAAAGATGGTGCATTCAAGTGAGTGTTTTCAATAATAATGACTCAGATTTGACCACCCCAGGACCTCAACGAAATATGAAGCTATGCGCAGAATCAAGTCTATGGCCGGGAGACACAAACTATAACTTCTGAGAAGTTGAAATCAAGTCCCAGGGAAACAAGTTTCTAGTTGAAGGAACCAAATCCCCCAAAGAAGAGAAGGTTCGCACAGCAAATGGCAGAGCTGGCTGACCCAAGAACTAACAGGCGTCTGTATCTGTTTTCTGTCAACCCCATGATGCTGATGCTGGCTCAGATAGAAAATGCGGGAGTCCCCCCAAATAGGGACTCAGGGTCTCGCATATGTGAAGATACTGATGGAGACAAGAGAGGAGACTGTTTTAGATTGGGACCATCCCAGCAACCCCAGGCCCTTCAGACATCACCGGTGTCTCGGTGTGTGTGTGTGTGTGTGTGTGTGTGTGTGTGTGTGTGTGTGTGTGTGTGAGAGAGAGAGAGAGAGAGAGAGAGAGAGAGAGAGAGAGAGAGAGATTGCCCACACCCTGGCCTGAGGCAGCTTTTGGCCATTTAATACTTCTTTCCATCCTAAAGGCCCAAGGTCTATTTTTTCGGATGGAGCAAATGCCAGAGACAAGTGCGAGGCATTTAAAAAGAGCAAACAGCTGGAGGACAATTGCAACAGACAGGATGTCCTTTTTTAGGGAAGCCTTAGTAGGGGAAAGGGCAGGAGAGGGCAGAGAAACAACAGCAGCTCAGGGGTAAAAACCTTAAGCTCTCAATACCAGATGGAAGGTCCAAGGCCTTCCAGCCCCCCAGCCTCCTTCCACAGAGCACCTCCCTTCTCTTCTCTTCCCCTCTCCTCTTCTTCCTTCACCTCCTCTCCCTTCCCCTCCTCCTCCTTCCCCTCCCCCTTCTCCCTCTCTTCCTCCCTCTGAGTGAACTGCTGCTCTCTGTGGCATGGGAACAATTTGTTAACTAGCTGGGTGGTTGCACTGAACCAACCTCTGTAAAATAGGCCCTGAGATAATGGGTTGTGATAAAACTGCAGGAGATCAGATGTAACAGTGTCCCAGAAATTGTATTCTATTCGGTTAGAATTAGTGACCATTTTCGCATTGAAACTGTTGGAACAAAGTATCCAGCTAAGGATCATTGATCCAGAAGAGGGGAACCAGCAGGAACTTGGAGTTTGTGTGCCTGAAATTCTGTGTTTGGCTTATTTAAAATAGTACCGCTGGCCTGCTAGTTAAAATATAGAGAAATTAAAGAAAAAGTGGTGTGTGTGTGTGTGTGTGTGTGTGTGTGTGTGTGTGTGTGTGTGTGTGTTGGTCCTGAGGAATGTAACTAAGACCTACACACAGCCACATCTTCTGTCCAGTGCAAGCCTGTCTGGCACCTAGTATCTGCTCAATAAATACTTTTTGAGTCCGATGGAATGAAACATGGTTTACATTAGCTTATTTCTACCACCAGACCCTGACTACATTTTATTGTATATGAGAAAAAAAATAGGAGAAAATCATTTCCTGCTATGGAAACTGTAGTATTAACTTTCCCTTCCCCCAAGACTGGCATTTCTGATCCATTTTCACACAACTGATAATTATTTTATTTAAAAAAACTCTTTCATCTGGATTGATACTTTGTTTTGTTTTGTTTTTCTTTATTTTTTTAAAGCATAGGCCTGACTTTGCTCTGCACCTGACAGTGTATCTGGGTTGCTCTGCACCTGACAGTGTATCTGGGTTGCTAATTGAAAATTCCACTTAAGCTCAGTGTAATCAGTTTGCCTTTACCTGTTTCCAGTAAATAATCTCAGTCCACAAAACAAATAACAATTCTACTTAATGCAAAAATGTTACAATCGCCTTCTGTTGTCTTCCAGCCATAGCAGCACCTCCATTAGTTAGTATGTTCGTGAGTGATGGGAAACCCAAGATCATGTTCTTTAATAGAATTCTCATCCAAGGAAAGTGGACGGATGGGTTTATTCCAGTAAAAAAAGGTGCAGATCCAGGAGAGGTGGGCATAGAGATGGTCCCTAATAGGAATTTCAATGATAATGTCTGCCAAACAAAACATTTCCTTTCTTCCTTCCTTCTCCTCCCTCCCATCCATCCATCCCTCCCCCTCCTTCCCTTCCTCCCTCCCTCCCTCCCTCCCTCCCTCCCTCCCTGCCTTCCTTTCTTTAGTGTTAGAGATCATATCCTGGACTTTTCAAATCCCAGGCAAGCTCTCACCCACTGACCTCACTGTGATACTCACAGTGACAGAAGCATATGCTATGGAAGTCCTAAGATATTATAGATGCTCACCTGTGAGCAAAGTCTAGATTTACTCTATAGATCAAGAATCGGTAGTCTACCTTTAAAAAAAAAGTCCATGTGTTTATTTATAAGTGTTTGTGGCAGTACATTTCTTTAATCCTAGCACTTGGAGGTAGAGGAAAGTGGATCTCTGAGTTCAAGGCCAGCTTGATTTACAGAGTGAGTAGCCAGGGCTACACAGAGGAACCCTATCTTGAAAAGCAAGCAAGCAAGCAAGTATCCGGAGTCTCCTGGATGGGATTTATGTGATTGTGTAACATTTAGATGCACGTCCTGAAAATCTGCCTCCCTCCCTCTAATAGGCTCCGAGACAGTTAGTTTTTGTCAACCTGACACTAACTAGAGTCATCTGTTAGTGAAAATGAAACCATAATTGAGGTGTCGCCTTCATCAGATTGACCTGTAGGCAACTCCATGAGGACATTTTCTTGACTAATAAATGATGAGGGAGGGCCTCACCCATTGTCAGTGGTGCCTTCCCTGGGCTGGTGGTCCTGGGTTCTATAAGAAAGCAGGCTGAGCAAGCCATGGAGAGCAAGCCAATTAGCAGCATTAGCAGCATCCCTCCATAGTCTATGCTTCAGTTCCCCCTCCAGGTTCCTGCCTTGGGTTGCTGCCTTAGTGTCCTTCCTGAGGCTCTGCAAGCTGTAAGGTGAAATAACCCCCCTTCTCCCTAAGTTGATTTGGGTTGGTATTTTATCAAAGCAGTAGAACAGATGTCAAGAAAGGCTGCTAGTGTGCGAGTCAGCCAGAATCTTCCGGAAGACCAGCGGCTCCCAGCTGACCTCTTCTTCAGGCTCTCATGCCTCTAATTGCTTCTAGTTCAGGCCAGTCTCTTAGGCTCGGTCTAACCCAAGCTATTTCCAAGAATATATGTGTCTGGGTTAAACCAATATGTTGTGTTATTTCTTCACAGCTTGTCGATCAATTTATTGGATAAGATTGTTCTAGAACCTTTTGGATTTTGTTTTTGTTTTTCAAGATAGGGTTTCTCTGTGTAGTCCTGGCTGTCCTGAACTTACCTTGTAGGCCAGGCTGCCCTCAAAATCAAAAGTCCGCCTGCCTCTGTCTCCCAAGTGCTGAGATTAAAGGTGTGTGCCACTAACTACCCATCGAACCCCTTAGCTGTAGAATTCATTCATCTCTGTTCTTGAGGACCAAATCAATGTCCATCATCACTAATGACAGCAGCAACAGGACACACAAACACATGCACCCTGGCTGTAGTCCGGAACGTCGGTGAGATGCCATAATTTAGTTAGGCAGAATACACAAGGAGATAAAAAAAATCCATCTGTTTTAACATTGAACCTGGTGGCATTAATATTTTATAACAAGACAGTCCAGGCAGGGTGACTACATTTAAAAAGCAGGATTGGGATGGATGAAATTGGAGTAGTTTGCTTGATCACATCAATGTTTAACCTTGGTTGTACATTCACCTGAGAGCTCTAGAAAAATACTGATGCCTAAACCACACTGCAAGGTAGTTAAAGCAGAAGCAGTGTACACGTGTGCGTTCGTGCGTGCGTGCGTGCGTGCGTGCGTGCGTGCGTGTGTGTGTGTGTGTGTGTGTGTGTGTGTGTGTGCATGTATGTGGGCCGAGTAGCAGGTTTTTTAGAGGTCCTTTAGGAAAGTCTGCTGTGCAGTCATTGATGAGAACCAGAGTCAAACAGCTGTCCTGCAGGTCAGTGCTGATAGCTACCGTGCCATTCAATGACAAGCTGATGACTTTGAGTGTCTAATTAAAGAAATGCCTACATGTCAGAACTGGACAGGATTCTAAACATGATGGTTCCTTTTAGACTGGGGAACAGGTTCTGAAGCCATATAGGGAAAGAAAGGCAGAATCTGCAGAAGAAACTGACGGCTTTCACCACGCACCTCTTCCCTGGGTATATAGGCAGATGAACCACTTACTGATAACAAAACATAGGAAATTGGTTTTTTTTTTTTTATTAACTTGAGTATTTCTTATATACATTTCGAGTGTTATTCCCTTTCCCGGTTTCCGGGCAAACATCCCCCTCCCCCTTCCCCTTTTTTATGGGTGTTCCTCTCCCCATCCTCCCCCCCTTGTTGCCCTCCCCCCAACAATCTAGTTCACTGGGGGTTCAGTCTTAGCAGAACCCAGGGGAAATTGGTTTTAAAACAATTCTTGGCTATATGTGTACATTTCTGCCACTGTTTAGAGATAGATACATTTTACTTTTACATGAAGAGTTAGATCTTGATGCTACGGGACTAATAGCATCTTTAATGCTTTCCAGAGTTGACTGGTATCTTGGTTTTATAACCATCCATGGTAGGTGCTGCATCACAGAAATACATAGTACAAATTGGCAGAAGCATGCTTAGTTGATTTCTGAGACAGTAAAAAGTCTGTCCTAAGCCCAAGCCAGTATCCACTCAATGTTTATTTTTGAAACTCAAAAACTCAAGCCTACAACTTGAGAAGCAATTTTAAAACTCAAACATTCTAATAACACTGCCAAACGATACCTTTGATGCTTAAATACTTAGGGATGAAGATAGACAAATATTAAAAGTCTTTGTTCTAAGGCCTCAGATCCCAGCACTCTAAAGGCAGCGGCTGGCTGATCTCTGAGTTCAAGGCCAGCTTGTCTACAGGGTGAGTTTTAGTGCAGCAAGGTCTATACAGAGAAACCCTGTTCCAGAAAAAAAAAAATAAGTCTTTGTTCTAACTAAAACATTAAGTCTCCAGTAAGAACCCTGCAACTCAAAGCACATAATAGACTTCTGTACAAAGCAGGTGTGGTAGTGCACACCTGGGACCCCAGCCCTGTGGAGACAGTGGCCAGCCTGGTCTACATAGTGAGTTCCAAGGATGCGTAGTGTGACCTATGGAAGAAAAGAAAAGTGAGGAAGCTCTGCACTTGCCCCCAAGTTTGATGACCTGATCTCAATCCCCAAGACCCACCTAATGTGGAGGTAGGGGAGAACTGGCTCTCAAAAGTTGCCCTCCAACCTTCACGGGTGTGCCGTGGCATACACACCCTCCCATACACAAACAATTAAAAGACATAGGGATGGAAAGATGCCTTAATCGGTTAGGATCACCCTTCTCAACCTGTGGGGCACACTCCTTTGGGAGTCAAATGACCCTTTGACAGGGCTCACCTAAGATCATTGGAAACCTCAGATATTTACATTAAGATTCATAGCAGTAGCAACATTCCGGTCCTAAAGTAGCAACAAAAGCCACAACAGGAGAAACTGTATCAAAGGGTGGCAGGCTAGGAAGGTTGAGAACTCCCCAGTCAATAGCTCCTACTGCTCTTAAAGAGACCCAATTCATTCTCAGGATCCATGCTGGGTGGCTCCAGCTCCAGGGTGATCTGATGACTCTAGCCATCCCAGACACCTACACACACACACACACACACACACACACACACACACACACACACACACACACGCATGTACACAACATATACCTATACACACACATTACATACACCACACACATACATCACAGACATACACTTATACACACATCACACACTATACACATCACACACACACACACACACACACACACACACACAGACCACAAACATACCATACACATCACTCACATACACATTCCCCCCACATACACACACAAATTTTTAAAAGAAAAAAATTAAAGTTTTAAAATGAAATAAACCAAAATCCAAACAAACAAAACTTCAGATAGTCTCAAACCTGAGCCGAGGTATTTCAGACAGTGTTGACAAAGGTTGAATTAATTTTTGATCACAGTCCATTCAGAAACTTTTATTGTTGCCATGATTTTTGCGACCCCCCACATACATGTGCATGACCAATCAGCGACTTGCAGCCCACTGCTTAAGAAGCTGAGGTTCTACTGGATAGCGGGTGGCACACGCCTTTGATCCCAGCACAGAGGCAGAGGCAGGCAGATCTCTGTGAGTTCCAGGACAGCCAGGGCTACACAGAGAAAACAAACAGATAAAAAGAAACATGGGATTTGGAACAGTGAGCTTTGCAGTGATGGACGGGACAGAGTTTCGCAGCTTTTAGCAGGGACAGGGAAGCTGTGCCATTTATTAGCCACTGGTCATTCTCTTTGATAGCATTCTCTTCAGCAAATGAGGAATTAAAAACGAATACATCCCTACCAGGTTGGTGGCTCATGCCTTTAATCCCGGCACTGGAGAGACTTAGGTAGGCCATTCTCTATGAGTTCAAGGCCAGCCAGGGCTCCGTAGAGAGACCCTGTCTCTAAAGTAAATAAACCGAAAGAATGGATAAACAAATCCTATGGTGCTGAGTGTGGTGGCCCTTGCTTTCAATCCCAGCACTGGAGAGGCTGAGGCAGGAGGATGGTAATCCTGGCCTCCCCAGTGAGACTGTCTCAACGAACAAAAGTCTTGTTATGATTACAACGGAGACGACAGTGAAACAGAGTGAAAAGTCAGTGGTGATTCTAATTAGCAGCTGCATTCAAGAAATCCTGGGTTTTATGCAAAATTATCTGCAGGGCTGATAAAGGATGTTTTGAGTCTTGCTGCTTTGAGACATGGGATACGGCAGTCTGGGCAAGGCTGTTTTTAGTTTCCTCTGATTGAAAACACACATGACCCCCCTCCCCCACTAGAGCACTTCTCCTGAAGGAATGAATGGATTTCCAATCTGTGCTTTCTTGTTTACCATGGAAAATATGCCATCCAAGGAAAACACAGGTGTCGAAAGTGTTGCTGCCTCTATTTTTATCATGTGGAGAAGGCTTCGGCTTAAGCCCAAATATATTTCTTAGCAGAACACGAAGACTGACTTTCAAGGTTGTGTGGCTCCGTGTTTCCTGCTCAGATGTAGGCTCTCCTGGAGCTGCCTATGGCAAAAGAACTGGCCAGCACTGACTGAATTCCAAGGCCACAGTAAGCGAACAACAGTATTTACAAAGAAGCGGTTCTTCGAATTTAGAGCTTCTCTCTTCCTTTGGGCTGTAGTCTGTCTGTCTGTCTGTCTGATCCTTGGCAGAGCGAAGCCACCTCCCAGGGGCTGGCTGGCTGTTTGTGACAGGAAGACAGGAAGGGGACCCTGGCGGGGCGCAGGGTGGGTAGCTGCACAGACTTGTTTCTTCCTGACCTTTAAACAGCTGCACCAGCTGCCCAGCCTGGCGGTGGGAGAAACTCGAGCTCTCCACAAAACAACTCCAATCACACACACACACACACACACACACACACACACACACACACACACACACACACAAACTGAGCTCTGGAGTATTTAAAGCTCAATGGGCGGGGAGCCAGGCCCTGTGCCTAGCTGCTGGAGAGCTGCACTAGGTGACCAAGCCCCAGGTAGGGTCGGAGTGGGGTTTGGGACTTAACACATCCATCAATCCATCACCAGGGAAGCCACAAGTGGAGTGGGTCACTTCCCCCTGGACTGTGTCCTAGACATTTTTCTTCCCTCATCTCCAGTTCCCTTTCCTGTTGATGTTTTGTGATCAAACATGGACAAGACTATATTCAGGCCATAGCAAGGCAAACTCTTCCCTGTGCTTCATGCTTCTTCCCCGACACGGACTTCTCCCAGAACTCAGCTGCCTCAATCTACCCAGTGGAAGTGGCGCACAAAGCCAAAGCCAGGCTCAGTGCTGGTTCTTGAGGCAGGTGGGGGAAGCTCACACACTGGTAGTTATCAGTGCCAACTCAAGGGTGAGCATAGTTCTCAGCCTCTGAATACAGTCACTCATCCATCCCACAGAGTATATAATTCTTGTTCCCCTGGGTGGCATTAAATGGTAGGTAGGGCTGGAGTATGAGGTTGGACCAGTGCCTGTGCTCTGTGCTCTGTGGCATCAGATAGAAGTTGCATGGAAGACTTCTTTTCCCAGGGCAAAGAGCTCAAGCAGAAGCAGAAAGGACCATGGGAAAGCTGAAGGTTCAGACCTGGTAAGCCAGGGCCTTCTTAAATGCTTGGCTTTGGTTGCAAAGAGCTTGAGCTATGGGTCATCTGTCCAACTCTCCTCTGGTCTGTCCAACCCTTGCTGGGAACTAGATCCATCTGTCCACTAGGAATGGGGCAGTACCCATTTAATTTTCTCCTGTTTTCAGGAAGGGTTCCCTGGCCAGTAGAAAGGCACAGGCAAGCAGTGATACCAAAGACTGATGTCTGTCAGCCTCTAGGAGATGGTCCGGAGAGAGAAGAGTGTGAAGGGAAGCAGCCAAGTGGCCGTCCAATAGAATCTTGACCTGACGTTGGATGCGGGAGCTGGAGTCCATCCTTACTAGGCTTCTGGAGGGTCTTCACTCTGCCTCTCTGATGACCAAGACTGGCAGGGCACTTTACAAGGTAGACTGGAATGCCAAGGAACCAGTTGTGCTCCTAGGTAGGATATCCCCTCCTGGTGGGAGGTGATAAGCATGCTCTAATTCACTGGAGAAGCTTCTGGAAGAGAGTCGTGGAGATCAGAGTGTTAGGAAGGAGGCGGCCCCTGCCCCAGCCCGCTTTCAGTGACTTAGCGCCAGCAGCCATGTCATTACCAGCCGCCATATATGCAACATGTGTAGCCTTTAAAGAGTCCCTCTGACCCTGGCCCACTCCCTTGCTCTGTCTGTCTGTCTGTCTGTCTGTCTGTCTGTCTGTCTGTCTGTCTTTGTGTGTGTGTGTGTCTGTCTGTCTGTCTCCCTCTTGTCCCTTTCACTACCTTCCTTTATACATCTCTTGAATGAGCTGTCTCTCGGAGTGATTTCTGACGCATTCCTTGGCCCCATCCTGGAGCTCATGACCTCAAAGCTGGGAGAGGAAGATGCCACTGCCACACAGCCAACCCTTCACCAGACAGCTGGCTTGGATCTCTCTCTCTCTTGGATCCTACTGCCTGTGTCTTACCAGTTCACGTGGTGAGATTTGCCTCGATGTGGACAGCAAGAGCTCCCTGGACCTCCCATGCACCCAGACTGTACATAAGCCATCGGAGTGCAGAAAAGAACCCTACCTTCTTAGAGAGGAAAGAGAGGCCAGCCCTGTCCCAGTACACCCTGATTGTCCCTGGCTGGGGTAATAGGACCCTCCGAGCTCTTGCTGGCTCTGCGATTACTTCCGTGTGATCTGGATGATGTTGCTTACCTTTCTCTGATAGCCCAGGGACAAAATGGCAGTAATTCCAATAGTCACCTTCAGGATGGTCTTCAGCATTAAAGTGAGTTAATACATGTGAGATAGCTGGTGCAGGGCTGAATGCCCAGTGTCTTCCAGCCCCTGCTACCTGATATTCCAGTCAAGGGAGCTGCTCCTCCAGGCAGGGAACCCCACTGATGTGACACTCATTGTCCTCACAGGGAAGGTTGGCAATACCAGCTGCTTTATGGGATTGTCGTGAGAACTAAACTGTGTTAATTACCTCTGTAACGTATGCAGTAAACCACCGCTCTCTCCTTGTTGCTTTAGCCCAGTTTTGCTCCCGGGGGATGACTTTATTTCCAAACAGAAGCACTTCGGAAGCCTGTGCCCCACCAACCAGGTTGACGGACAGTCTGCTTAACCCCAGCCAGTGTCCCTTTTCCCACCTGTAAACTTGTAGGATAATAACCATCCCTAGGGACTTCGGGGATGGTTATGAGGGAAATGTATAACGATAATACACAAAGCACTCTGGGCCCCTCTGAAGAGAGACGCCCATAAATGGAAGATGGTACTACAAGGCGGGATAATCACCGGTGAGTACCCCCCCCCCTTATTTAATTAGGAGAAAACCAGTAATTAGGAAGCATGGCCTTGTTAATGCTGTGGCCTGGGAAATAGTTCTCTTGGCACCCAATCAGAACTCTGACATGGCACAAGCTTTTGCCAAATGTGGCATCAGAAGAGCCTTGCCCCAGGCTCTGAGACACAGGTACCGAGGTGGTTGATGTGGTGGTAGGGCCAGGATGCCTTCATCTGTTCCTCGGGAAATCTCTACTGGAACTGCCTGGCCTCATTAGCCTTCCAGCCGGGGCCACATAGTCACTATGATATGCATATTTTTAGCTGGTCAAAGACCCAGAACCACGCACTAAATGACAGCAGGCCTCTGGAAAATACCCCAGACCTAGTCCCTGGACAAGGAGGCCTCCTTGAGATGGCCATCAGGGAGTAGGTGCTGGGACTCAGATTGCCTGTGTTCCATAGTAGCCTTCCACTGGACTATTTCCGTCCTCCTCCTGTGCCAGATCAGTCCTTCTGAATGCTTCCAAGTGCCTCTGCCAGGAGCCTCCCCAGGGTTCCCATGCCAGCCCCAGTTTCCCTTTTCAGCTCTGGGTTTCCTAGGGTGGGTTTTCCTCTGTCTCCTTCCCCGCTTCCTCACCGACTATTGAACTATTGAGGGGGAAGGGAGCTAGGGCAAGGCTTTCCCCATCCCAACACCCAGCCTGACTACATTTCCTTTTCGTTCCATTTTTTCCGAGAGACAAGGTTTCTCTGTGTAACCCTGGCTTTCCTGGAACTCACCCTGTAAGTGAGGCTGGCCTCGAACTCACAGATGTATAATCTGCCTCTGCATTCCAAGTGCTGGGATTAAAGGGCATGGGCCGCCACCACCCAGCCGCCTGACTACCCTAAACTGGCAAAACTATCAGGATTTACTGTCCCGACAAGCAGACCCATTATGAGTTATTTTAAATATTATAACAGATACCCCCTAAACAAATCAACGTCTGAACATCTCCTTGTGGTCCCATGTTTTTTAAACCAACGAAAGGCTCCCTTTCTACCCCTCTGCTCTCTTCCCCCTTTCCCCCTCAGAGCACCTTCTTTGTCGTCTTGACAAAGGCCCTTTACCTGCATGTGTAGGTGAGACTCTAGGGATCGGCAACCTGTGGGAGTCTACGTGCACACATTCCTCTAACACAGCGTCTACCGGCACTCTAGACCCGGTCTTTCTGTGGTGGCCACTCTCCTGTGTGCTGTTACCTCACACTTGGGTCATGTACTCCCTTTCAGCAGCCGCCAAGAGTCTTAAACCGACCCTGTTGTTCAGATTGCGCTAATGGCTTCTGAATAACTCAGGGTAAAATCCGAGTCCTTGGGCTACTGGTTAGAAGAGGTTCAGTCCTGTTTGCTTTCTGTCCTGCCTGTCCCAGGGCACTGTTCCACCTCCCTTCCTCTGAGTAGCCGTCCTCACTTTTCCTCAGACTCTCACACAAGGCCTTAGGCCGTTCCCTGGCTGGCCATATCCTTTCTCTGCAAACCTCATGACCTCGCTCACCTCTTCAGTTCTCCGCACGTATTTCACACCTCCCTCAAGGCTTGCCTGGCCCACGCTCTTAAAAACTGCGACCCGCACGCAGGCCCACATCTCTCTCTGCCATCTAGGCCTTATTTTTCATTTTTTTCCGTAGTACTTATTCTCTACCCAGTTGTGCATTTTACTCATTTATGGTGTTTATTTTTGATCGCCTGCTTCTTCTGGTTATAATGGAAGTTCTCCAAGAATGAGGGAGGTTTTGTCAAGTGTGTGTGTTTTTGTTTCCCTGGTTTTCCTCAACCATGCCTAGCTAGCACATAGACCGCTGAATTATTTATCGAATGATTAAGCAAGCAAGTAAATGAATTATGAATATAAGACCCTCTTTTTTCCCTCCCTCCCTCTCTCCTTTTTGCAGTACTGGGGTCGCCTGTAGGGTCTCATACACCCTGGCAAGTGCTCTCCCACTAAAATGAATCTCCTGTCCTTTTTATAATCTTTCTTTTGAGCCAGGGTCTGGCTAAGTTGAATTCCCTCTATCGGCCATGCAAGCTTTTGCGATCTTCCCGTCTCAGCCTCGAGAGTAGCCAGGATTGCAGGTCGATTGCCGAGGTACACCCTCAGGTCTGGCATTTCTTGGAAGAGAAGTTCTGCAGCTTTTGCTGGGCTTCCCACGTTGTCAGGGATGCAAAAGAGAGTAGAAACCCTTGACTTAATTGCTCCGTCTGAAGTTGTGTGGGGGACCCTCTGCTCGCTGAAAGGTCTGCCTAACCTAGGTCATGGTGGGTTTTCTTCCTTTTCCAACTTGTGATCCCAGCAGCTTCTGGTCTTCCCCTCTCAAGTTGGTGTTGATTCTTGCTGACCTTAGCCCTAGCTGGCTGCACCAAGCAGGGATTTGAGGAGACATCGATCAGGATGTAGGCAGGAGCTGGAGCAGCAGCATGGCTCCAGAGAAGCCATAATTCCCCTTTTTTCTTCTATAGAGGCTGTCTGGAGGCAGAGGCTGATGTGGTGTGGCCACAGGCCCCTGTGCATCCTTGTGGAGTCAGGCAAGAGGCCCAGACCAACAGGACCCCGCTTCTGGCTTCACAGACAGTGTGCAGAGACAAGGAGTAAGTCCAGGAAATCTCAGCGTCCCCTCCCCCACCCCTCCCCTCAGAGAGCTGGCACTCACCCGTCTGTGACGAGACCCCGGGTAGATGAGTAGGGTAACCTGGGAGGCAGAGAGACACCAAAGGCCATCTGGAGGTGATAGTCGGAGTGAATGAGGGGTGAGTCAGTCAGCTCATGAGGCAGTTAAAAGACAAGTGGCTAATTGTGGCTAGAGAGGATGGGTCACACACAGAAAATGAGGAACAAGTGGTTAATTGGGCCCACAAGCCCAGGATCCCGCCTATAATTAGCAAATTGCAGGGCTTTGATATTTGCTTTGGTAACAATGTGTGTAGGGAATTGCAGGGAGGAAAACTGCGCCCCCAGCTTGGGAAGTAACCCTAGGTCTAGACTCCTTACACCATTCTCTCTGATGCTCTTGTAGGCAGCACACACATGGAAACATCCCCCCACCCCCAACCCCCCTCCCTCACCCCATCCCACCCCACCCCCACCATCACCACTCCTGCAAGGAAGTGGGTCTTGCACCTTGTTGCTTTTGGCATCGACCCTTGCATAAGTCTTTGTCTGCTTGGACCTGAGGTTTGGTTTCCTGATGCACAATCTCACAGCTTACTGTGCTCCCAGAAGCCATGACCCCTAAGGAGCAGAGGCCCTCTGGTTACAGATATCACCAAGGCACTGACCTGGGTTCCAGCTAGGTTCCACAGTGGGGAAGACAAAGTACAAAAAAGTTCAGTTACAGCATTGTTAAAATTTTATCCACCAAGATGGCTGGCATGGGTTTCAGGCCTGCAGCTGCCTCAGCGGGCTTCTTGAGTGTTCTTCCCTGTATGCAGAGCAGTAGCCCAGGAAAGGTAAATGGGGAGGGGGCGTTGGGGCAAAATTCTATACAATTTTACAAATATACAGGATGGATGGACATTAGCAAAGGAAGGTGGGCTATGTGAAGTATCCGGAGACCTAGATTTGAATCTGGACGCTTTACTGACAGGTTTTGTCCCTTTTATTTAAATATTTATGTCTCACCTCTGTCATCTGTAGGCCTGTTTCAACTGGCTGGTTTTTTTTTTTTTCTTAGTCACGGGTCAGCATTTTCCTACTCCTTCATATGTCTGATAAACTTTTGTAGGCACTGCCAAAGGTTCTAATAAAATAAAAATCTTAGCAGGCACTGGGATTTTATAATGTGAATAAGAATTTGGGCTCCGATATCTTCCTTTAAAGGGTGTTAAGCTTCATTTTCCTCAGCAGCAAATGCACACAGAAATTGATTGATCTCGTTAAGTCCTGCGGTCTAGGTTTTGCTCAATCTAAAGGGTCTGGAATGGCTTCCTACTGCAGGGGTGTTTCGCATTTTACTCCCTTCTGGCAACCCTGGTCTCTCCACTGGCTCCCCAAAGGACTACCACCGAGTCTAGCCCTGGGCCGCAAGGCACAACCCCTCCCCACCTCCCAGCCCCCAACCCCCCAATCCCCACCCCCCACCCCACACCTCCCCCTCCCCCGCCTAGGGAGAGCTCTGGGTTGTTCGGCTCACCACCCCTCCCCCACACATGCATTTTTTTTTCCTCCTCAGTTCTCCTGCCAGTTCTGTGAAGTTACACTCGGTTTCACATTAAGCAAAGGCTTGGTAGAACACTAGCAGAGTTCTTCCCTGTGTTTCTCCACACACTTTGGAGTTTTGATCCTCAATTCCTAGATATTTCAGCGTACCCAGTCTCTGGTCTCTGTCTTTTTAGCTAAGTGGGAGGAAGCTGCCATCCGGCTGTGTACATGACCTGGGAATTGCCTCTGAGTACAAACCAGGGCCACTGTGGTACAGGCCACTGACCCTGTCATGTACGAACCTCTGTCTGGCAGTGCCTCTTCCCAGTGTCTAAAGAGTAGTCACGCTGTCAGGACGGGAAGCCAAGCTCTTTTAGAGTTCATAACATGTCTGTTGCCTCATGCGTAGAAAGGGCACAGAATGATCTTCCTGCAAATCAGCACGAGTCACTGAGGAACAGGTCAGGTGTGAGGCTACCTACATATAAGGCACGGGCCAGAAAGAAAAGTTAGGAAAAACTAGGTTCACTCTACTTTCTTTTCCTTTGATTTGACACTGGTGTTGTAGACACATTAAGCATTTTCAAGTAATTGTTGGGTTTTAGGGCTGCAGGAGGTTGGTCTCAGAGAGATAAACTTGGGTATGGTGGCGTGCACCTTTAATCCCAGCACTCAAGAAGCAGAGGCAGGCGGGTCTCTTGAGTTTGAGGCCAGCCTGGTCTACAGAGGGAGTTCCAGGATAGGGCTACACAGAGAAATCTGTCTAAAATAAAATAAAATAAATTTTAAAAAATCTTGGGTTGCTTCAGGTCTCCAAATTCTTCATTTTCCAGATGAACAGGAGGCTTGGTGAATAGAACACCTCTCACCCCCACCACCCAGATATCGTAATGCACTTGGAGGGGAATGAAACTGGAATTCACAAACCTTCACTCCCAGCATGTTGGACATCTATGCGTTCAGATTACATTTACTGACCAACCACCAGGTTTAGAACTCAGAACTAGCTGCCACATCACCGTGTTTTTCAGATGATTTCGGAACATCTGAGCAAGTTCAATAAACCAGTATGCAATTTTGGATTCCTTTCAAGAGGATGAGTCTGATTAGCATTAACTGGAGCCATCTCCCTCACTCAACACAGGGACGAGAACTAGGCCTCATGAGAGTTCATCAGAGCACTCAGGCCCATGAACGTGTGCCGTAATTACTACGGTTTTATGGCGCCATCAGACACGGCTCTAGGAAAACTAAGTATAGACTCTGCATACAGCCATTTCTGGAACCCAGGGCCAGGCAGGCACTAAAACTGAAGAACATCATTCAGTATCTTTGACTCAATGACCTACGGTGTCCTTTGCAGCTGGGAAGATCTTGAAATCTGAGCTCTACAGCAGAGCTGTCCTAGGGACCTGTGTGGGCCAGCTTGGGAGCATCGCCAAGCGGGAGCTGAGTGTGGAGAATGTGGAAAGGCAGTCTGAGCCAAAGGGATCACATAGATGAAGCAGGGGGATGGTCAGAATGGAATGTGTGATTGACCCATGTCCATAGTAATCTAGTGTAGCCTTCTTCCCGGGTTCCCAGAGCATCTATTGGGATGATAAACGTTATCAGACCTAGAAAACTATAATCCCTGAGGTTTGAGAGACTGCACTGAAAGTTAAAATTTAACATTAGACTTGTAAATGCAAGTATATATGATAGAAATGAAAGCAGAGAGGCAGGATTGAGCAGAAGGTGGATGCCGTGTGTGTGTGTGTGTGTGTGTGTGTGTGTGTCTGGTCTATTTCCCCCTAATTACCAGAGGCAGATAATTCCAAATTTATCATACAGAGTTTCTCGCCTTTCCCAGAACTCAGAGTTCTTCAGCCTCTGCTTTGAGAAACAATGACAAAATGGCTGAGTGGACTATAAGATGGGAAGCATTGATTGGGAGATCAGCGTGCCTTGAGCACCTACCAGGACTGTGACAGCCTAGATTGTGAATGAGCACCTGAGTCCTCTGTTACAGTGGGAGGCTGGACTCTGGGATACAAAGACCATGTGCCTTTAATCCCAGTGCTTTGGTTAATCCCAGTGATCTGGAGGCAGAGGCAGATGGAGCTCTGTGAGTTCGAAGTCAGCCTGGTCTACGTAGTGAGTTCCTGGACGGTCAGGGCTGCATAGTGAGACCATTTTTAAACAATAACAATAACAAAAACAGAACAAACAAACAAAAAACAGAGGAATGGACAGCAGGGAAGGGAGGAACCACATAGAGCCCATACGAAGCCATTTTGCTCTGAAGTTTTCCCTCCATTCAGCCATTGAGGAATCCCCTTACATACTGATCGGAAACATGAAGGAGAGAAAAATCTGGCTTTTTCTTTGAGAAAATAAAGGCGAAGAAAAGGAATGAATGAGCCTGTACCTCGAGTTTCATAAGAACCAATGCATTGTATCTGTGAAAAGGCTGCACAGTTGGCTCTTTGTAAACATTCATTTCACTTATGCTTCTGTTTGCTAATTCTGTGAAAGTCTATAGGCCTCTAAATGCCCCATAAATAAATAACCCAGTGGACAGTACCTAAGTAAAGAGATAATGGTTCACAGAGAGGCTCTCTGTAGGTTTTTTTCTCTCCCTTCTTTCCCCTATCTCTTGTAGTTTATATACAGAGCTCTATCATAGTAAGTGACAACCCATCCCCATTCCCCATAACAGTTTCCTCCTAGATGGAAAACACAACTCAAAATAGCTTCAGGAAGTTCCTGAAACTGACCAGGTTCATTAAGGCCCTCCCTGCCAGAGTAAACAATAAAGGTGCCAAGAGTCACTCTCAGACAAGACAAGCTACAAAGTAGACTCTGAGACCAGTCCAGTGACCTCGAAGAATCAGAAAAGAGCCAAGCTACTGGGAAGAGGTTTAGACCAACGGAGACACCTAAAAACAAAACAAAACAAAATAAAACAAACAAACAAAAAAAAAAACCCAACAACACTCTCCAACCCGTTGAGCTGCCTGCAGGCTGTACAGGGTGTTCCAGAGTCCCAGCTTTGTGAGCTATCGGTCATGTTAGGACAGGCTTTGGTGATGCAGCTGTCTTTAAGTCATTTCTTCTCCTGTAAGTAACCCCTCACCTGTATTCCTGTTAAGTAACACCAATAAAACTCCTGGTTCACCAAGTTGGACTTTGGTGGTCTTCATACTTTGGTCTGTTGTGGGTTTACTATCTAGGGTGAGGAGATGTGTGTGCTTCATCCCCTCAGCAAAGGTTTTGCCACAAAGACACCACAAAACAAACAAACAAAATAAAAACCAAAAACAAACAAGCAAAACCCTCCGAACATGATGTATGTCAAGGCTATCCTCAGCTAAATTCATGCCTGCGTTTACGGAGTTCACTGTTCCAAGAACGTACCTGCTCCAGATACTGAATGAAGCACAGTTCTGTGAGTTTGTGACAGGGCTGTGCCTTCAGCAACGAGGACCACAGAGTTCCCTTGGTTGAGAGAGCCAGGTTAAATGGATCCTTCCATGGCAAATTCCTCACCTCCTTCTCTCTCTTCCAAGGGACCAGTGTTCCCATGCATGTGGAATTCACCCCGATAATAGGCAGTGACCCCACATAACCAGTCAGCAGCAACCGAGGCATGGGAAAGTCCAGTGCCTGGAACCAGGGGGTCATTGTGAGCTTGGCTTGGTTTCCAGGAACCTCAACTGGATGATGTCATTCGGATTCTCTTCCTGCCCTTTGGGTCACAGAGCCTTTGGTTAGTTATAGTCTGAGATTTGGAGGAAGCCTGCAGCCTGGCTTCCTTCTTTTGCTTCGGAACCAAACTGAATGTTGCATTGAAATCACTCTTCTCTTTGACAGCCTGCTTCTAAGTCCTTTCCCCCTTGAACTTGCGTGGGCCTGTGACTGCTTTGGTGGTATGATGGCAGAAGTGACCCCCTATGACCTCAAAGCTAGGTTCACCTTTCTCACTGGACACTCATTTTTGGAGTACGAGCCACTGTGTAAGAAGTTCAATGACTCTAAGGCCATCAGGGCATGTATAGTTCTCTGATCAATAGATTCCCAATGAGCCCAGCCTTGCAGCAAAGGAGTGACCCACCTCAGACCCACATGTGATAGTGGCCTTAGCTATTGCAACAAGGAACAGAATCTCGCAGCCAAGTTCAGCTGGATTCCTGACCCACAAAATCACAAGACACGGGAAGATGGTGATGGTTTTAGTGCACTAAGTTTAGGGGGAGTTGATTATGCAGCAGGAGATAACTAGAACACTAGACATAAATAGAAGAAAGTTGGCCGTCTGCTTTAGACAAATTTAGGATGATTCCATGGAATTTAACCCGACCATCTGCTCTGGCCCATGATGATTCCGTTTTGCTCAAAAACTCGGATCAAGTGACTGCTTCACTAAGCCAGATCCTCACCTGAGTTTACCGAGAGTTCCCTGAACAGGGTCCCCCTGGTCCGCAGAAGCTTTCTGATGGCTCACCTATGGCTTGGCGGTTAGCAAATGGCATGCCCACCCCCACTCAAACTTACCCAGCACCACAGCTGCATGCTGCCCCTGTCCAGTGCTTTCTGAAAACAGCCACCAGTTAGAGAGGAGCCTGCAGTTAGCCGTCCTTCCCACAGAGTACGTGGATATACTACCCCGGCCATTTCCCCAGCAACTTCACATACCAGAATGGGTCTTTCTTGTTTCTTGGCTTGCCTTGCCAGCAGGTGCAGTACAGGCTGCTTGATTGTTAATGTTGTTTTGAGAAAGGGTCTTACTGGGTAGCCCAGGGTGGCCTTGAACTTGTAATCTTCCTTCTTTAGTCTCAAGTGCTGGAATTACGGGGCTTCATTGTCTGGGTCCCCTGCCTCTGTCCCCACCCCCCTCTTAGTAACGTCATCGCTCTCTATTTTAAAGAGATACATGAGGTGTAGACATTTAAAATCAGTAGGAAGTTAGAGTTGGGACCATACCTCGACCTAATTTTTAGCCTTGATTTGGAGTAGATTGGGGTGAGCATGGATTGGGCAGGATCTTCACAGTTGAGTGCTGTACTTATGAGTATAATCCTCTCAGTATGCAAAAAGAGGGCAAAAAAATATTTCCTGGGTCTCAGTTTTCTCATCAGTCAAATGGGTGCAGTCTTAGTCAATTTCACAGGCAACTGATGATGTCTTAGCTATGGCCCCTGAGAGAAGTTGTGAGCATGAGGGACTCATTTGGGAAGGAGCAAGAGGCTGGTGACAAAATGGACAGAGACGAGGGCAAGGAGGAGGATGGACCTGCAAAGTGTCTCTTGGTCAGGTACCACTGAGGATGCTGTAGCTTTGTTCTGGGGAAGAACTCTGGGAAGGACGGTTCTGTTGGCATTGCTGTTCTACAGATGATGACCAAGGGACTGGGGGCTAGCACTCACTTAGCAGGCAAATGACCAGAGTTTCATCCCGTCTGCTCCAGTGGCCGAGATAGTGACTGCCGATCCTGCTTCCGTTTCTCTAACTAAATGTAGGGTGTGGCGTCTGTTCCAGCAGCATTTTTCCTTTTCAGCACCAGTGTTCAGCAAGGGAAGCATTTATATATGCCTAACTGGAAAACGTCACATACTCCATTTGAAAGAGACACTGGGCTCAGACACTGGGAAAGATAGAAAGTATGGCCAAAGCTGTGATAGACAGACAGATGGACAGACAGATAGATGGACAGACAGCAGGCAGATGGATAGATGGATGGATAGATGTCCTGGTAGGGAGTTGGGGGAGGGGGGCTTCACTGGTAAGGAACAGGGTTTCTTTTTGTGGTGAGGAAACTATTCTAAAAGATGGTGATAATGCTTATATGACTGAGAATACGCCAAAACCTACTATGATCCACACTTGAAATGCATGAGTTTTAGACTTTTTTTTTAATAAAAGAGAAATGTAAGCATTAAACTGTTTACAGACATTTCCTAATCTGATTCACCATTATTGTTGTTGTTTTATTTGCTTTTTGATACAAGGTTTCATTCTGCAACCCAGGCTGACCAGGAACTGATTATAATAGCCCAGGTTGACCTCCAAATCTTCCCAATCATAGTGCCTTGCCCTCCTAAGTGCTGGGAATGCATTGGTCAGTCACCAATCCCAGCCTCTTTCCATATATATATATATATATATATATATATATATATATATATATATATATATATATATATATATATATACCAACAAAGCAAAGGGACAGCCCCAAACCTCAGAATCTATTGCAGGTGCCCGAGTTAGTCAGCTTCCTGCCACCACGAACAAGTCTGAGATAACAAACCTATACTTAGGAAAGGTTTGCTTTGGCCCACAGTTCTGCAGCCCATGGTCACTTAGCCCTGTCACCATTGCCCCTGTGGTAAGCCAGCACATTGTGGTGGGAAGATATGTTGTAGCCAAAACACATAGCTCATGGTAGGAAGAAGAGGAGGGGTCCCATGACTCTCTCCAAGGGCAAGCTCACAATGGTCTGGAGTGCTCTCCCTAGGCCCATCTCAGAGTACTAATACCCTGGAGACTGAGCCTGTGCCACCCAGCTTTGGAGGAAATTCATCATCCCAACCACAGCAAAGTCTCATTATAGGAATGTTGTCAAAGTGAAGTGGTTTCCCATCAACAAAGGAATTCGAGAATAGCTAGAAAAGCTGTGCTGTTTAAAGTCAGATGCCGTAGGGAGACATTAGCAGTCGGTGACTGTTGGCAGGAGGGAGACATAAGTGACCCGGTGACCCAGTGACTGTCATGGCTATCTGGTCTACCAAGCTGAAATGACCGACTGCCTGCTGTGAACCCCAAACTCAGAACAATGAATCGAGATATAAAACATAAGTAATAAGTCATCTGGAAAAGCGAGGATATTCTTATCACGTTGTTATTTTAGCACCGGGTGAGATTAATCATCAGCCCGGGATTTTTTTTTTTTTCTCTGTGTAGTCCTGGCTGTCCTAGAACTAGTTCTACAGACCAGACTGGCCTTGAACTTTCAGAAATCTACCTGCCTTTGCCTCCCAGATGCTGGGATCAAAGGCACGTGCCATCACAGAGCAGCCTGGGGTGTTAGTGTGTTGTAGCCCCAGCTAGCCTCAAACCCACTACACAGAGGCTGACCTTGAACTCCTGAACTTTCTGCTTCCACCTTCCAATTGTCAGGATTACAGGTGCTCACCACCCCACCCAGTTCTGGGACAATGTTAAAATAAGTTCCTATAAGGTGACTAAAAGCTGGACCGAATAATTGTCATGAAAGATGTAAGGTCTAGGTCACGCGACTAAGTGACAGCCCGATGGGAAAATTAATAATTCAGTTATTAAACCAGAGAACCAAGAAATCATTTCCAATTTTACACTTTGGCGTTTCCAAATTCAACCTCTCAGTTTCTAATTATTCCCCCTCCCCTTGTCACCGCCCCCATCCTGGCTTTGGTGTGTGTGGTTTTAAAAACAGAGTCCTGCTTCGTAGACATGCTTATTTAAAAACTCACAGTCCTCCTGCCTCAGTCTCTGAAGTGCCGAGAGTATAGGCAGGCACTGCTGCATTTGGTTTCTAATATTCAATTTCACCATAAATTGCATTTAGTCCTTTAGGGGGAAGGAAGTTGCGTGTTAGAATTCACACTCTGGGATTCCTTGCTTTTGGATTGCTAGAATAGCCACACCCCACTTCCCCTGGTGTCACAGTGTTCTGAGGTGTGTGTTCTTGAGGAGCCAGAAGCTGGGCGGGTCAGGGCACGAACGGGGCAGATCAGAAGGCTTGGTTGCTCACAGTGGAGATGACCATGGTGACAGCTGGCCTGGGACTGAGGGCTTTTGTAGGAGATGAGACTTCTCAGAATGGCCCTGGGGGGAGTGGTGCTGGTTGCTCACCAAGACTCCCATCCCAAAATAATGATGCTGAGAAAACAAAACTCACAACAACTTCTATACCTATTGCCAAGGCCACGTTGTTGAGGCTTCATGGAAAGTTGCCATGGAAAGAACCATAGGACCTGGAGTCTCCTGCGTGCACTTTGCACGTGTGTGACTTTGGAAATGATTCTAGCGTCTCCGAGCCTTGCTTGCCTTACCTGAGAAGCAAAGCTGGTAGCTCATCCCGGTCTACAGGAGCGATGTCAGGTGTCAGAGTAGAATTAGAAACCGTAGTCCTCAGAGCTTCCAGGGACTAAGCCACTAACTAAAGACTATACATGGACTGACCCTGGACTCTGACCTCATAGGTAGCAATGAATATCCTAGTAAGAGCACCAGTGGAAGGGGAAGCCCTGGGTCCTGCTAAGACTGAACCCCCAGTGAACTAGACTGGTGGGGGGAGGGCGGTAATGGGGGGAGGGTTGGGAGGGGAACACCCATAAGGAAGGGGAGGGGGGAGGGGGATGTTTGCCCGGATACCGGGAAAGGGAATAACACTCGAAATGTATATAAGAAATACTCAAGTTAATAAAAAAAAAAAAAAAGAAACCGTAGTCCTTGGCAGGTGTCCGCCACATGCCTGAGGGATGACTGGAGGTGATTCCAACAGTTGTCATGGATGGTGGCAAGGTCCAGGTCACCTCTGAAGGAAGTGGGAGCCCAGCTTCCTATGGGAACACAACAATACCATGTAGAAGGAGTCACAGACCTTGTCAGTGTGCCAAAAGAACATATCCCTCCCTTCCCAGGGCTCCAGGTTCTGAGAATCATCCCCCCCAAACCCAGAGGCAACTAGGATTGGTTCATATGAAACCCATAAGCCAATCAAAGATTGAATTTCAAGACTTGTAGAGATTCACTTACAGGCACAGCCTGTCTGTCCCTTCAATGCTGGACTAGCACTCTGGGACAGCTGTCAAGAAGCCTGGATTCTGATGTCACCTGTTGGCCACCCTCCTCTCTCTCATGTGCCAGCTGTGCTATCCTGTGGGAATCTGCTGTGGTCTACACAGGGGTTTGAAGGGATTCCAGGCAGGCTGCACACCACCACCACCACCACCACCACCACCACCACCACCACCACCACCACCACTACCACCACCACCACCACCACCACCACCACCACCACCACCACCACCACCAGTAGAGTGATGGTGTGGGGCAGGAAGGCTGGGGCCACATGATTTGAGCTCCAGATGTTTTCTATGAACCTGAGTCCACTCTTCCCAGGCCCAGAGAATGGCTGATCAGAGATACCAGGAGAGAAGGTCTCTGTGGCTGCTAGGAAGAATCGGGTGGGCCTTCCAGACTGTTGATCTTCCAGCATTTGTATTCAAAAGTGCCAATCAAAGAATCACCAATGCTGCTAAGATGCGGTTTCCCTGGCCCCACCTCCTAGTTTCTCATTCAAGGCATCACAGAAACGGGAAGATTTTAGAACTGCTGCTGGCAATAGGGTTGCCTTAGTGAAAGACCTGGTGGTTTGCCTCTGGGTACAGCTGTTGGCAGAGGTAATCACGGCTTAGAGGTTTAGGGGTTTGGATGTTGACCCAGCTGTAGGGTTGCAGATATTGCTTTTGCTGCCTCTCCTGACACTCAGGAAAGCGGGACACCGGTTGTTATGTGTGAGCTCTCTCTTAAGGAGAAGCAACAAGTGGGGATCTGTTCCTAAATCAGTGTGCTAGCATTGGTACATATGTCCCTTCCGTGGCTCCCACAGGCACCTGAGCTTTGGATGGTATGGCTGTCAGCCCCCGACCTAATCTCCAAAGCTCCTCTGTGAAGGCTCTGGAAGATCCCAGGCCCTGTAAAGGTTGGTACTGAGCCGAGTTGGGCGCTGTGGTGTGACAAGAAATGGTTCGGTAAACCTGAGTGCCTCTCTGGAGAAGACGCAATGAAGGCCAGGATCAGGAGACCCTGACTTTTGGAGGAGACACATGGCTTTTTCCAGGCAGGAACCACCTCTGTACCCAGATTTCAGGTCCACTGAAACTACGAATACTCCCCTCACATCGGTACCCACCTCTGTGCCCTGCCAAGGAGGGATAATGCAAAGAGGTCGGCTCCCAGGGACTCATTTTGAACTTCCTGGATGGCATAAGGGCAAGCGGTAACTTGATTTAAAAGAAACAGGAATGGGGAACGAACAGGTCTGAAAGCAATCAACAGGATGGCTGAATTCCACAGACACCACCTCTTGGTTACATGCCTGTGTCTGTTTGCGGCCTTTTTTATTTTTTAAAATCTGACCTGTTTCACACCTTCTCAGGCTTGCAGAGGGGAGAGGTGGAAAGACCCCTGCAGACACTGGTGGAACCAATATCATGACCACCTAGGTGACCACTGGAAGCATTTTTCAAAAGTTAGCAGGGGTAACAGAGGGACTGGGTTACATCTGTGAGGATCTGTGTCTCCCCCATTCCCTGTGTCAAGACCAGGTTTTATTTTCTGCCTTCTCTCAGCTGGCCCAGCCAAGAGAGAGGAGATGATATTCCCAAACATCCCCAAACCACATCCTTTTAAAATAAACAGCTGGGCACAGTGATAGAGTCGATTGCCTGGATCCTTCTAGAAGAACTGTGGATAAGGAAATGTCTGGAAGAGCCTCAAACAAACAGAGATCCATTACTCCCTGAGCTGGCCTTGGATGCTGTAGCCACCCCCAAATTTGGGGGGGGGGGGTGTAACTTATACTTGACACTTGAAGCTGAGAAAAGTGAACCATGCAAAAACACTACTCCAGGGACCTCCCGTGGTCCTCCTGTCTCCAGTCCCAGCGAGGCAGAAGGAAGAAAGCTCCTTTCTGTGTGGAATTAAAAATACTCTCCTTAGGTAAGTCATGTGATCTTCCAGGTTGTCCCCCACCCCCCCTTCTGTACTTTCCTGTGTAGATTCACTGATTTCGTATACAAAAAGCTTAGCCCAAGGCATGGCACATAATAGGCACTTAGACTTCCCTCACCTGGAACATACACATGGATTTCCTGGTTTCTTCCCCCTACTGCCGCTCAGGGGGATCCTGCCCTAACTGTCCAGGCAGGCACCTCCCTCTTCTTTGACACCTTCATAGGTGACAAGAACCTCCCCTACCTGGACTCCTCCCACTGGGATTACCTGCCTAAAACAACGGAAGGGACATGCATGATCGCATGCCTACGTTGCCGTGAAGCTTGCCAATTCTGGCCATGCCCAACACACACAGTGGGTCTCATACCTGGTGTGTACAGTGTGCAGGGCCAACGCTGGGGACTCCAATGTTGGGTGACTGACTGACCATGGTCACACATTCTTCTACTACTCCTTTGGGTCCCCAGACATAAACTGGATGATTGGTCTCGCTGGCCTGACAGGGTGTCGCAAGGACCACAGTCTTTCACAGATTTCACATGATTTACGGTGTGATAAGGTTACACACCAGACACCAAGAAAATGTCTCGTCACAAATCATGAGCCTGCTGGCTGTGAGCCTGGCTTCAGTTCTGGGCCCCTGCATGTGCCGAGGAACCTTCAAGGGCCTTTTCCTCATATTATCTTCTGCAGTCCCTCCCCCCCAAAAAACCCCACACAAGAACAGCCCTCCAAATTGTAGAGCTCTGACTCTCCAAGTCGTTTATATCTGTGCCACTTCTGGCTAGCATCCTTATCTACATTTCCCCTCTGGGACCCACAGATGAGACCTGACTTGTTCTGTCTTCACCTGGCTTCCCATTCACTAGTGCCTGGAAGTTGCCTATTGTGAGGTGGCGAGCGAGGCCTGCCTTGCCCATAAGGCATGCAGAACCCCTCCTACAGCCTACACCCTTTTGTTCCTCCCACGGGGTTTCTCCAGTCCTCAAAATCACCCTCTTGGTTTTGGCTTCAAGCCACACCCCTTCCCTCCTCACACATCATCCACCACCTCAGTCCTTCTCTCTCCAGCCTCCTGGAATGAGGTTCTGCCTGAAATTGGGGACTTCGAGCCTCTCCCTTCCAAGACATGGCCTCCAGTCTCACAAACCACAGCTGTGGGAAACAGACCCTGCCCAGCTGCACATCTGCCCGTGGGTCACAGAGGCCAGACCTGTCCTTGACCTGATCGCTGCTGCGGGAGGAAGGGTGGGGTAGGGGCAGGGTAAGGTGGGGTGGGGCAGTCAGAGTGAGATACCTTCAAACCATATTCTGGGAGAGGAAATGCCATTTTCATAGTGTTCTCTTTGAGGTCCTCTTTGCACGCCCTAGAGGGCTCGATTCTCGGCTCTGTTCCTTAGGA
This sequence comes from Rattus norvegicus, assembly GCF_021556685.1. Taxonomy (NCBI): domain Eukaryota; kingdom Metazoa; phylum Chordata; class Mammalia; order Rodentia; family Muridae; genus Rattus; species Rattus norvegicus. The sequence goes on from NC_141544.1 coordinate 84,546,663, forward strand.
GCCAGCACCTGGGTCCCACCCAGAGGTGGTTGTAATTTGGCATGGGCGTGGGCCTGGAAGAGATCCTGTTAAAGCTTCCCAGATGGCTTCGGTGTGCAGCCAGGGAGGACACCATTGTTCAGGAGTCACAGTCCCTTCTCCCAAAGGCAGTGAAAAGCCATGGCCTGGGGCAGATTCGAACCTGAGAACTCAGCTCCCCACCTGACCTCTGTTCCGAGGTCTGGGTAGGACACAACCCAAGACACTGCTCCTGCTGTCCCTCCCCACCATGACTGTCTCCACCCCACGGAGGGTAGCAGTCAGAGGACACACCCAGCTACTATTAGGGGATCAGGGCTAACCTCTCCTTGGGACAGCTTGGGCTCTTTCCAGGGATTTGAGACCAAGGTCAGTGTTTCTGTTCCAGCCTCTGGTGCAACCCTGCACAAACCTCTCCTCTCACCTCAGGTGTGGAACAGCCCCCTCACCACTCATTCTCAAGCTCACACCCCTTCTCCCCGAACTTTGCCTCTACTCCATGTCAGATCCAGCAGGCCCCACATTCTGTGTGCTCACCCGCTGACCTCCCTCTTCTCCACTTCTTCCTGTTCTCTTTCTCTTTTCCTTCTTTCTCCTGACCTCCCTCCCATCTGTCCTTTGTCTTTCTCGTTTTCATGGGTTTTCTCACTGTCCTTGTATATGAGGAGCAGGAATGATGGGTGTGGAGCTGGGGAGATGCTCAGTGGTTTCGGGTCTTACACCCCAAGCATGAAGACTGGAGTTAGGGCCAGCATGGCATAGCACCAGTAAGTCCAGCCTCAGAAGGTACAACAGGGCAGAACTTGTCTCACGGCTGAGCTCTGGGTTTGATTTAGAAACTGTGCCTTGGTGAATAAAGTGGAAGAGCTGTGGAGGATGATTCAGACAGTAGCCCCACATACTGTCATACCTACACACATGTATACTCCCACACACATATGGTCATACATACTCTCATACATACAAAATGTGTATTCACATACACTACATACACACATACACACCATACATACTCACAACATACAAACACACAAACACACACATACACAGTCACACACCATATATACATACATACATATGCACACACACCATACATACTCACACAAACTCTAACACACATCATACATGTATATGTACACTCACGCCATACACACATATATACCCACACCATACATATATACATACATACATATGCACACATACCATACATATACACATATGTATATACACATATACATACACCACATATACATACATATATATGCACATATATGCACACATATACACACCATACATACATACTCATACAAACTCTCACACACATCATACATGTATATACACACACCATACATATGCACACTCATATATGCACTATACATACATATATACATATGCACACACATACCATATATACAAATATACACCGTACATATATACATACATACCACATACACACATCATATATACACACTTACCCACACCATACATACATATACCCCATACATACACACTCACACATACTCATAGCATACATACATACTCACACACACATACACCATACATACACAATCACATACACTCACAGCATACATATATACTCACACACATCATATATACACACTCATACACACACCATGCATACACACTCACACTCATACCATACATAGACACTCATACACAATCACACCATCCGTATATATTCACACACAGTCACTTCATACATACACACTCACACCATTCATTTATACTCACATATACTCACACCACACACACACACACACACATACACACACACACACTCTCTCACAGACACACTATACACATCGCACATGAAATGTATGGAAAAGGGGAAACAGTGGTAATTACTCAAGCATTTTAGAGTTTCAGGGTAAAGACTGACACAGAATGTTTTCAGAGTTCTTCGGAGTATATTAGTGTGCACAGAGATTAAGATCCACTCTCCCAAAGCCACCAGAAGGAAAGGCACAATGAGAAAAGACATGGATGTAAAGTTAGGAGACCCAGGGGCTGCCCAGGACTCTTCCCCAGGTGGTCAGTTGATGCTGAGCAAATCACCCCTCTTGGTTTGCTGCCAATTTCCCAGGCTGCAAGATGGAGAATGGCTCATCTTATCCCAAGCTGCCAGACTGTGTCTGATAGTAGCAAGGAGGTCTGTCTTCAGACAGGTAGACTTCTCTGCTTTGTGCAACCTTATTACTTTTCCCACCCCTAAGAATGAAACCTCACTGCCACAACCAGTTAGATTGGTGAGCCAAATCTCTTTCTCGGCCTTTGATAACACAGGGCCAAGGACATTGTGAACCGAACACAGGCCACCTCCCCTGTTGCCTTGGCCAGGGTGGAAGGAGATGGATGGTAGATCAGATGAAAATTATCCAAAGAGCACTCCATTCTCCACCAGACTCCAGGTTTCACCTCATACTTCTGAGCTCCGGAAGCCCTGTTTGGCAGCTTGAAGTGGGGTGGAAACTTTGCCTCTGTGGTGGGGGTCAATATCTCCCATAACAGGCAGGCACTGTAGCGGAAGACAAATGCACAAGCCGAGTTCTGAAACTGGCCTCAGCCTGTAGCATGAGGTAAGTGACCCCTGGTTCCGTGTCATTGACCACCAGGAGTTGCTGGGTCCCAGGACCAGTTTCCCTGCAGGGTGGGACAGGCAGGTGAAAGAGACTGTTTCTGGAAGTACTCCCAGGGAAGGTTACCGAGCCCCGAGACACCCACCGGCACCCACAACGGCAACTTATCTGCCCAACAGACTCTTTCCCTTTCAAAGGAAGTCCTCTGCCTAGTGGAAAGGACACCCTACACCGTCACTGCCTGCCACTCCGAATCCATAACTATCTGGGCGCAAGCACAGAGGCCTGTCTGTCTGTCTGGAGTGTGTGTGGCTCTAGACAGTGTGCGTTTCCTGACGACTCTACAATCTGAGCCAGGCTAAGTGTGCGGAAAAGGAGCTATGCTCTGATGTTTAAAAGAAAAGATAAAAAAGATGTAGTTTTATTTAACTGTGCATGTGTGTGTGCGCACATGCCCGTGTGTGTGTGTGTGTGTGTGTGTGTGTGAATATGCTGATGTGTGTTTGAGTGTGTGTGTGTGTACACATGCCCGTGTGTGTGTGAATATGCTGACATGTGTTTTCGTGTGTGTGTACACATGCCTGTGTGTGTGTGTGTGCATGCGCATGTGTGCGTGTGTGCGAATATGCCCATGTGTGTTTGTATGTGCATGCGGGTGCACACCAGTGCTTGAGAGCATTCCCGCACTCGAATGCAGGCTTGTGGAAGTCAGACGCTTTGGATTCCCTGGGGCCTTTGGACACGGGTGCTGGGGACTACACTTGGGTCCCAGGCAAAAGCAGTACGTGCTCTTACGCGCTGAGCCATCTCTTCTGACACTTTGAAACCTGTCGGACCGGTTGGCTCTCCCTTTTGGGAGGATGAGAATGTCACAGAGTTGTGGGTGTGAGCTGTGTTCTCTGCACCCTTTCCTTGGGAGGTGTATGGTGAAGGCTGGGAGAAGATGCCTCTCTAAGATCCAGGCTCCTGGGCTTGTTCCAAGTGCACCTAAACTTTTTGAGCTTGAACGTTAGGCTTTTTGTGGCTTTGTTGACATTCACGGTCTGCCCCCACCACCACCACCCCATGCAAGGTCATTTATTTTGTGGTCTCCCTTCAGTGGTTGAATTCCAATTCTCTTGGTGGTAGGCTAGGCTGGGAGAAAAGGGGAGGCGAGGAGGGGCTTTGTTAGGCGAGGCAGAGGCTGCTGCTGTGCTGGAGGCTGGGTTTCACACGCCCTCAGTACTCTGCAGTGGGAAGGTACGGGGTGGGGGCAGTTTTTCAGAGTGCGAATTGCAAAGTAGTTACAGATTCCCAAAGTTGGAAGCGATCTTGGGTCAGGTTTCCATCCACTCGACCTGAGAGAATCCTACGTGAGGCTTACAGTTCTAGAAATGGGGGGTCCGAGAGGTGTGGTGACACATCGGAGGTCTTCCTGGGAGCCAGTCAGCAGAGTGTGAACTGTGCACTCTCCCTGGCTGCCAGGAAGCTCTCAGCCTCTGGATTTGCTTCTGTACCCTATGACCTACTTTTACTGTCCCCGGACTCTGGGAAGGCCACCCAGCTTTGAGGTTTTTGGCAAATGTCTTGAATGGGCTGTCACTCACTCCAGCTTTTCAAAAGGCAGCTCCTTGAGAAGCCAGCTGTGGCGCCCACTGCCGCTCTCCTGGCAAGTTGTCCATGGCTTAGGAAGAATCGGCCATGGAGGGTTTGAGGAGACTTATTGACACCTTCACAAAGGCTTGGTCTAGGCATAAATCCTGACCAGAGTGCTAAAGAGAAATGTACGAAATGATATATGCTCACAGGGAGACCCTCACCGTCGCCTTCCCACACTCATCCATAGAATTAACTTCCAGGGGAAAAAATGCAAAAGAGGAAGAATTCAAATAGGGCCAGACCTGTTGACTGCATCTGAAGAGAGGGGCCAAGAGACCACTACTAACTTAACTGATCAAGTAAGGCTTCCCACAGAAAAAAAAAATCACTCAAAAGACTTGCTTTAAAAATGTTACCTTTCACCAGAGAGTTCTAGAAGGAACAGCCCCTCTCACAAGGCCTGTGCCAGTCCCATCTAGAGAGAAAACGTGGGGATAGAGTAGGGATGGCTATTGTCTGAGATCGAGGCCAGAGGTAGTGGCAGGGTCAAGAGCAGCCCCTGGTCTTTCCTGCCTGTCTAGGGCTTAACCTCACCATGTGGCTGTTTGCCTGGGTGAAGATCAAGGCTGCACCTCTGTGTTGCTCAAGCAGGTACCTTGGCAGCCTGCCAGGTGACAGCACAGAGCTGACCTCAGCCTGATAACAGGGTAGGAATGAACTCCCTTCCCCAGCTTTCGGGCTCCAGGAGAGAGATGACAGAAAGCCACAGGGTAGGTGCAGGCATGATTCCAAGTCTCCTCAAGAGCTTCCTGAGGTGAAGTGACCAAGGGTGGGGATGGCGGAAAAACATGTATATGTTAACTGAGGCCCCGGAGGCACTGACCATTTCCGAGACTCTTTCAGTGTGGGAGCTCAGGCAGCTATGCAGCCGGTATGGGCAAGAAGAAAAGCTGGGACCCAACAGGGCATTCGTCAGGGGTAGGGGAGGCCCAACAACCTACAGGCCTAAAAGAGGTGACAGAGAGGTCACTTTTAGCACAGAGGAGACAGGTCCCAGCTGGGGAGGTGGAGGGCTGCTGGTGCAGTAAGTAGGCAGGCAAGGTAGGGAGTCCTCTGGTTCTCCTAGGAGTGACCCATTGTGTCAGGGCCCCACGGCTCAGCAGCCTTAAGCACTCAGGCTTTGCAATCAGACAGAGGGCTGACTCAGCCTCTTACCACCTGTGTGAGCACAGGCAAGTTACTTAACTCTTTGAGCTTTAGCTTCCTTATTGGGAGGGTGGGGATTAGAATGCCAACTCATAGGTCATCGCTGGGACTTTAACACAACAATGTTTCAAATGTTTATCGGAGTGGGACTTTAATACAACAATGTTTCAAATGTTTATCAGAGGTGCCTGGTACCCAGTGTAGATCATCACCATTGTCTTTGTCCTTCCGGGGTCCTTTCTAAAGACTGTGAAACTGCTGGTGTATAGAACCAGAATCTTTACGGAACTTGAATTCTTTTTTTTCCCTGGTACCGAGGAGAGATACAAGAGTGAAAGAATCCATTTGTCCTTTCTGTGAGACCTGGCTGTCTCTTTTGATTTCAGCTAGAGTGGATGGGGACAGTAAGACGTGAGGAGTGGCAATGTGGCTGTATGTCCGCATGCTTCCAAACGCTCTTTCTTACGATGGAGGCTGGAAATGAGGTCCTTCCTTCCCTGTCTTTGTTGAGGCTACTTTTGTCCCCCAGTTCTTGCTAATCTTTATGGTAGGGCAAGGGAGTTAGAAAGCTGACTCCAGATCTAGCTTAAAGCCTTGCCTTGACCCCATGCCTTAGGTAGAAGCCGTTGTCTCTCAGTACTCTATGTGGAACCAGGTGACCTCTCTCTGAGGGCTTAAGCTTGCCTGGCCAGTCTGGTTACTCCAGGCAAGATTCTTCCACGAGTTCTTCCTCAGAGCCTGGGGACCCTTCCTCGGCCTTTGGGCTGTATTGCACTCACAGGCTATGACTCACAGGAGGATTAGGAAAGTGTTGTGCTTTGAGGCATCCTGAGAAAGGGTCTACAACCTCCAACAGACCCGGGGGTGGATCAGGAGTCAGAGCAGGGACTTGTGCAGAATTTCTACAGGCCGAGGTATATCCCTCAAAGACCTCAGCTGTACCTCAAAATCAGCTTAGCACAAATATTTAAAGAACTGAAGTAGAAGATGATTGGCAGGCAGTGAGTGGTCTTGGTCTGAACCCGACTCCACAAAACAATCACACGACGGCAGAGACTATCAACAGCCAAGGCAGACTTACTTTCTTTTTCTTGCACACTGGCCACACTCAGTCCCCATATGCCTTTGCAGCTGGGCATGGCCATGCCACCGGGAGTGCCAGCATGCCCCCACCCCTCCAAGTCCGATATCTCAGATACGTGCCCATATGCCTCTTTCTCCCTTTTGGCCAAATGAAAATGTTAGCCAAGTTGTCACTCAGAACCATGGCTCAGACTGGCAGTAGCCATAGAGGCTGAGTCCCTGCACTGAGTTGACTCATTGACCTACTACATAAACCAGAAATAAGTGATGGACTTAAACTCTTAGGAATTTTGGGTCCATTTTCTAGAGCAGTATACTTACAAGCTTTTGAGCCACAGAGAGTCTCTGGGCTGTCTCTGCTTTTTATGCAGAATTTAGAATCTGTCGAGTATATTGGCTTTGATGTACGAAGGTGTGAATCCACAAGTCTGGAGCCTGTAAGTTATGAGACGAGGCTTCCCTGGCTCACAGCGGAAGCCTGTGTCCTGATGTCTTCATGTGTAAGTCCCAGCCTGATAGGATTAGAGAGGAATGAACTCAGGAGTGTGGGGTCATCGTGGAGGCTGTGTTGTGGCTCCTAGCATGTCCATTCCTACAGTTTGTGTTTACATCGTTTATTCAAAACCACCTCTCTCCAGGAGGTTGTGATTAATTTTTAAAATGACCGAGACCAGCAGGATGTAGCTTATCCGGGTTTTCCGTGGCAGTCTTTAGACCTGACATATCATGGGAACATTCTTAACTGCATGACTGCATGACGTTTGCTTTCACTTCAAGCCTTTGCACACATTCTCTTGTGAGGAAATCCACATCTTTCGTCCTCTTTCTTTTATAATTATCATTTTACATGTGTATATGTGCGTACACGTGTGTGCATGTGTATCTGAGTGTTTGTGTGCGTGTGTGGTGCGTTCAGTTTTACATGGAGACCACGCAGGTTTTTTAACACAGGGGCTGGGGATCTGAACTCTGTTCTTCACACTTGTACAGCTCAGACTTTACCTGCTGAGCCGTCTCACATCTTCTCTCTTCTTTTCCTCATCCCAAGCTCCATGCATCTACCCATCGATTCTTTCAAGTTCGGTTCCGATGCGAGTTCCCATTTGGTGTCAGTCTTTAAACATTTTCAAGGTTCCTGTAACAAAATACCTGACGCTGAGTGATTTACAAAGGAAAGAGGTTCACTTTGACTCGTGATTCTGGAGTGCTAGAAACCCAAGATCAGATGGCCACATCAGATGAGGGCCTTGTACTGAGTTAGTTCATGGCAGAAAACAGAAAAGTGGAGATGAGCAAGAGACGAAATACAGGGGCAGCACCATCTACTTACAGCCAGCACCCAGCTAACTAAGCGAGTCTAGAGAGAAAGCCTCATTCCAAAAGCAGTTCCTCCACAAAGGCAGATTTCCTAGAACCCAAACACTTCTTAGAGGCCCCTCAGCCCCTACCATTGTTTCACCGGGGACTGGTGCCTCTCCTCTCAACACACTATAGCAAGGATCGCAGAACTTTCAAGAATTTCCCTTAAATTTACCTAACGTGGATGTAGAGATAATATCTTACTATTCTATGGACGTATCACCTATTAATTAAAAAGCCTATGGCCTATAGCTTAGACAGGAAATAGAAGGTGGAGCTGGGAGGAGAAAGAATTCTGGGATAGATTCAGGCTCTGGGAGGAGGGAATGCCTGGAGGGATGTGAGGAGACAGATGTCTGTACCCTAGCACCGGAAACCCTCCACAGGGTGAATGTAGGATAAGATAGATGGGTTATCTTCAGTTATGATTCTAGTCAGAGAAGAGGTTAGTGTAAGGTCAAGGTGTTTGTAAATGTATCTTGGGTCTGAGTCTTATTTCTGGGAGCATGGGGACGGGAGGAAGAACCAGGGCCCAACTGTAACACATAGAAGATGTCGCCCTTGTGTGCCACCTGCGTTTGAGCTGGTGATTGTGCAGGGGGAATGGGGGGGCAGGTTGTAGCATCTGTCTGCTCTCAAATGTGATGTCAATTGAACCTCTGCCTAGGACCCAAGGTGCTGATGGGGATGGGGCATTTCCTAGACATTCTGCCTATGAGTGCGTTTGTTTTAGTACCATCTCCCCACCAGTCTCTACCCATGGCATCCCGATTCCTCCTCTCAGCACACTTACTGTTGTGCGAATTTCTTCTGAACAGTGTAGGCTAAGCCTTTAGCCATTGTGATTTGTCTCTGAGTGACCACCCACATCAGGAAGGGGTCCATTTGGTGATTCAGTAAGTTTTGTCCCTAAGGGCTACAAGGCAGCGAAAGGCTTTCTTTTTCCCTTTTATGAGGCGCTTTTTCTGTTCCTCTCAAGCAGGTCCTGGGCCAGTTTCCCTCTTGCTCTCTGCCGGCTTGGAGACTTTCTGCACGTGCCTCGCCAGCACCTTGCTCTGCAATGTGTTCCTGAGACTCTGCAGGGTGGCCTCTCTCCACAAAGTGGGACCTGTTCTACATGTACCCCAGAGAGGAAGGAAATGTCAGACAGGTGGAGTTATGAGAATTACAGAGGAAGCAGTCAAAATGTCACCCCATAACTAATTCAATGCAATAGAAATGTAATACGGTAGGCTGAGCCTTTTACATCACATACCTTCTTTCATCTGACCATGGAAAATATTAATCTTTTCGGTCCCATGGTCTGGTTTATGCTACAGTCCTTTCTGTGTTTTGTGTTTTTGTTTTTTTGGGTTTTTTTTCCTATTCCCCAAGGCAAAGAAAGAGTAACTGAGTTATTCAGTCTGCTACAATGGTGCCTCAGATTTGAGAGAAGTTGGCACTGGTATTATTTGCAGCCCTGGGGACAGGACAAGGGTTTGGAAAACAAAGCTCACTTCTCTGTAGCCAAATGGTCACCCAGTGAAATGCCTTCCCCGTGGACCGGCTTTCTCAGGTGAGCACACTGATTTAGTTCAAGCTAAAATTTAAAAAAAAATGAAGGAAGGAAGAAAGAAAGAAAGAAAAAGCTAACCTAAATAAAGCGACATGACATGGACTCTCCCAGGTTTCTGAGGGTGTCCCCTGGCTTTGCCCTTGAGAGCCTTTGACAGTTGGCTTGGGAATTCTTTAGACTTATTTTGTAAATATAGCTAAACATATGTGCAGGGACACATTTCAGGGTCCAAGGAGACCCTCAGGGGCCATAGCATCAGAGTTTAGGGACAATGTCACAATGTAACAGCAGCCAAGAAGAGGGGTGGGAGGGGTCATTGATGGCCACGCTTTTCCTAGTCTTAATGAAACAGTATCCAGGGAACACAGTGTATCAAGTGGTTCTGGAAGCTAAGTTGAGATTCCTTATGGATCTGCCATGACCTTTCTGCATGTCTCCTTCAGATTGTATAGTCCCTTTGTTTCTACCGAATGTATTCGGGGTCTAAGAGAAAATGCTTGAAACAGGAAGACAACAGGGAGAAGAGGTGAAGAGAGAACGCGCGATTAATGAACTCAGGAGGCGGGTGCTTACACTGCATTGCTAGTGGTCTCTCTAAACCAAAAGGCGAAAGCTAGAGAGAAGCAGCAGGTTAAAGTATGTGGTTTGTCGGGAAGGAAGAAGTATTTAGGCTAGGTACTCAGGCAAGAGAACGTTTTATCCAGCACTGTTTTGATTTCTAGAAAAAAAAAACGTTTTGAAAGATCTGTCTACAAAACACATTAGTAGACAAAGGACTATCTTTAGCAATGCTTTTGTTTGGTGTGTGTGTATGTGTGTGTGTGTGTGTGTGTGTGTGTGTGTGTGTGTGTGTGTAAGGGCAACTGTGTTATTCGATGCCTCTAGGAATTTCTTTATCCTCCATCTGTGCTTGAAGACAGTTAGGGGTGAAGGGAGGATGCACGGGTTTCTGCCTTGTTTTGGTTGTTGATGGTAAAACCAGCTTCTAGACAACTCAAGCAGAAAGGTAAACTTTTCAGAGCGTAGAGTAGTGGAACCATTCCTGGTTACTGGCCAGTGCTCAGGCAGAGCCACGTGGCTCTCAGCTCTGGTGGACAGTCCTTCTGAGCTCATAAACAAGAGGAGTGACATACAGGCTCTTCGTCCTGGCATCCCTGTGCTCGGGACAGAGCACAGTGATGGTCCCAGGTGTCAAAGCTCACACCCCGTGTCTGCTCTTTGCTTAAGAAGGTGGTTCTCAACCTTCCTAATGCTGTGAACTTTTAATACACTACTTAATGATATGGTGACCCCCAACCATAAAATCATTGCTACTTCATAACTGTGATTTTGCTACTGTTATAGATCGTAATATATATATATATATATATATATATATATATATATATATATATATATATATATATGATAGTTGACCCTCCCCACAAAGTTTGTAGCCCAAAGTTTGAGACCTGCTGGCTTAGGGCATGGGAGGAAGTTTGACAACTCCTAAACCTAATGTTATTCATCTGGGAGAGAGGAGGCCCTAAACAAAGTTGGAATGAATGCCCTTTATGATAGCTTTAGTTCTAGCCAGAAACTCAGTGCCAGCCCAGACTGCTTTACTTTAAGAAAACTCCTGGATTCAACACCACATCCTGCTTTCTGCAGGTTTTCTTTGTCTGAATCATCTTGGGGAGTGTTTCACGATTAACTGACATGACAATTGCCCAGTGGTCCATGATCAAAAAAGGAGCCCAGGAGGCGGTGTCTGGGCTTCCCAGGGCAGCCATGACAAATGATCACAAAGAGGGTGACTTCAGATAGCCGAAATGTATACACTTTAGAGTATGGGGACCAGCAGTTGGAACCAGGTCGCCAGCAGGGTCGTGTTCATCCTGAAGGCTATGGGGAGAATCTATACGTCCATCCCCATAGGTTTTGGTGGTTGTCTGTAAATCTTGGAGTCCATTGTGTTATTCCAAATGCTGCCTCCTCTGTCCGTGTGGATGCTTCCTCGTGTGTCTGTGACTTCACGAGGTGTTTTCCTCTTTTTAAAGGGTATTAGCAACCAGATGTAGGGCCCACTATAACATACTAAGAATGACTTTTAACAGGTGTCAATTTATATCTACTAATACCGTTTTCAGATAGGCATGCTCCTTAGAGGAAATTATAAGACCCAATAATAATAGAGAATGGAGGTTGTTCCCCCTCTGGTGCTGGAGGAAGTCAATTTAAAGAAACTTAAACAAAAAATGTTTTTGATCATGGATTTTTAACAAGGGAAGCCTCCCCCAGGGACGTTTACTAGTTCCTCCTTCTCCTCCTTCTCTTCTTCTTCCTCTTTCTCCTCCTCCTCCCCTTCCTTCTCTCTTCCTCCTCTTCCTCCTCCTTCTTCTGGCTCTAAACACCTTCCAGAGGTGCTTGGATTTCACAACTCTCTAAGAAAGCTGTGCGGGTTTCAGACTAGGCCATGGCTATGTCGGGACTTGGTTTCTCAAGTCAGTTTAAGTTTGCTCTATCATGAGGAAAGAAAGACAAACCTCTTTTTTCCTTTTGATGGGTTAATAAATTTGCAGGGTGTGGGTGTGCCCAGACCTTCAGAGTTCTGGTTGCTCTCACCAGCATGTGCTCACTGACTGCAGACCGCTTTTGTTTCTGCTGCCTGTTCTTCTCAACTTCCTTTCCTCAAACGCGGAACCGACATCCCTTGAGTTACTTCCAGAAGAGAAGGATAAGGCGTCTGGTCTCTAAGGGAGATTCAGAAAGGGAACAGGGGCTCTAGCTGTTTTGTCCCTCTCCGTGTTTAAGCTCTCTTTACATTAAGTCACAGAGATGTGGTTCCCACGGAGACCCTCCAGAGGTGGGAGCCTATTCTGTCCCCCCAATAACACAACAGTCATAAGAGGAAGTGAGTGGGTTTGACTTAATGAGGATGGACTGGGTCCTGCAGGATTAGGTCACTGGGTTTTGAGCAATGGGGTTGGGAGTGGTAGACGGGCACCAGAATTGCTAAATGACATGTTAAAACAGATTTGTCCAAGAAACCTTTCCTTCTCAGACTGTAGCATCATAACACTTAGTTGTGAAAAATGAAGATTTTTCCCCCCCTCACCCTCCACCTCCCCTGACCACCGTCCCAAGAAACACTACAGGGAATGTTTATGGAGTCTTGCAAGTAGGAGGCTGGACTTTAAATTTTTTATTTTATTTTATTTTTTTTAAAGACTGGAGTTTTAGCAAGAGTATTTTGATATTGAAGGAGAACAAATTGATGAGGTTGTTTTGTGACTTGGCTTTTTTGTGTTATTGGTTCACTCTGTATCCCTATAAAGCCCGTAGCTTGCTATTTAGACCAGGCTGGCTTCAAACTCCGGAAGATTCACCTACCTCTGCCTCCCTCCGGAGTGCTGGGTTTAAAGGCGTGCACCACCATACCTGGTAGCGAATCCAGCATTTTGTGCAATACTTCAATACTGTGCTCCACGTGTGGTGCCTGAATTGTCCACCATTTTCGTTGCTGTAGAAACATCGGCTCGCTTAGTTCTTGAAAACTTCCCTAGGAGTTAGTTCTCTCTGTATCTCTGCTCTTCAGCTGAGGCCCTGAGGGAGAGACACTTGCTAGGAGGAAAGGCGTGGTGCTCACTGGGAGGAGGCACTCGAGCAAAAGGACACCAACGGTAATCATTTCACAGAATGTGGGGGTGGAAGTGTCCTCTGTTGGCTCCATGATTCTCCTTTCACATTGTGGTTGGTGATTTTTTTTTTTTTTTAGGAAGGGAGATCCCTCCCAGCTCCTTAGTTACCTTTCTACTGCTGTGAAGGGACGCCGTGACCAAGGCAATTTATAGAAATAAAACAGCTCCCTGGGGGAATCACAATTTCAGCGACTAAGTTCATGACCATCGTGGAGGGGAGTGTGACTGCAAGCAGGCAGGCACGGCATTAGCATAGTTGCCGGGAGCTCACACCTTGAAACATGATGGCAAGGCAGAGAGTGCTAAGTGGGAATGGCATGAGCTTTTGAAACCCCAATCAAAACCCACCTCCAGTGACATGCCTCTGCCAACAAGGCCACACCTCCTAATCCTTGCCGAGCAGTTCCACTGACTGGGGACCTTAAATATAGGAGCCTATAAGGGTCATTATGATTCAAGCCACCACACTCAGGGATGGAGAGCTGGCTCAGTGTCAAGAGCCCTGGCTGCTTTTCTGAAGGACCTGGATTTAATTCGAGACCCACACAGCAGCTCACAACTGTCTGTACCTCCAGTTCCAGGGGATCTGACACCCTCACACGCACATACCAAAATACAAATAAATCATAAGAAAAAAATACCTACCACATTCTACAAATGTACTTCATGTCCGACTGCACCAGACTCAAAATTAAGGAGTCCAGTTCATAGACTCATCTCTCTGTCCATAGCATGCTATGGAGTGAGATATCAATATCAGCTTCTCCATCAATAAAGTGAACTTATCGACCAGGCAATATTTCTTTTGCTGTGGACCTACAAGGACACAAAGTGCCCTAAGTTTCAAAGACAGTATGAAAAAATGCTACCTGGGCCTGTCACATGGGGGTCACTGAAGAGAGAATGGATAATGGGTTTGTGGTGAGGGATTGGAAGAGTTCACACAGGGACAGCACTTAGATCATATGCTGGACACATGAGTATTTGTTATCATTATAGTTAACTCTCAATGTCGCTACATTCAATCATGGCGTCTTAGATCTTTCTAACGACTCATCATCAGTCCAGAAGAAAGAGTGATTGGAACTTGAAAGACAAATAACGTCTGGTACCTTCTCTGGAAATTCTCACTCCAAGCACAGACTGAGTAGGCCAGCCTCTCTATAAGTGGCAGGCTGTCTCTGAGTGGCTAAAATCTCACATGGTGAATGTGGTTTCCCCGTGGAGACTGCTTTGCCTAATGGTAAGCATCTGCTATTGGGATGACTGTATATTGTTGTAAGAAACAGATGGGTGTCTTCAAACATCTTCTACATATTGATTAGGGATGTACCAGACTCAGAGTCTCTCACACACTCTAGGCAAATGCTGTCTCGATGAGTTATACTAGAAGACAAGCCTTCTGAAGTTCCTAAGAACTATTAATCAAGGAAAGGTATTTTGGTCGATTTCTTGAGGGTTTTTGATCACATACTTAAGTTTAGAAAGTATCCTTTGAGGGGTTTCAAGAAAATTTATTTATTTTCATTCATTCGTTTATCCATTCAACCAACAGCATTAAGACTATTTCCTTTGAGGCTGGAGAGATGGCTCAGCAGTTAAGAGCACTGACTGCTCTTCCAGAGGTCCTGAGTTCAATTCCCAGCAACCACATGGTGGCTCACAACCATCTGTAATGGGATCTGATGCCCTCTTCTGGTGTGTCTGAAGACAGCTACAGTGTACTCATATAAATAAATAAATCTTTAAAAATAAAAAAAAAAAAGACTATTTCCTTCATGCTGAGGTACTAACATGCCGGTGTCCCTGTATTATTTACGTATATTGTAGGTTGTAAGACCAGAAATCATCTGAACCCACTTTTTTCCAACTCTGGGTGCCTTAGGGTCCCGTCACAGGGATCTTCTTGGGGTCATTGACTAGGTAGTCCTTATGTATATGGGAAATTTCTTCTAAGAGAAAGCCTTAGTTAAGTACTGATAACCTTAGGATTTTTTCTGACTGAAATCACATTCAAGCAACTTGTGTTGGGACAGGTAACAGGAGACAGGTAACAGCCTTTCGTGCTGTGGTGGAGAACAGGCTCTGTCTGTCTGGTGGGAAGTTTGCTGCATTTTCAGCTCTGGATTAAACCCTATGGGGAGCTGGGACCACATCTCTTCTCATACTTCCCCTTTACTCATCCCTCTACTGGTTTCCAAAGTTCTCCACCAATTGTGGTTTATATTATTATTATTATTATTATTATTATTATTATTATTATTATCTGTCTCAGTAACTGTTTCCTGGTCTCATACTGTCATAATGTTAACCCAGTGTGGTCTTCAGATTAAAGACTCATCTCTCCATCCCTTTAGGGTTGAAGTCATGAAAAGTCTAGGCTGAAAGGAAAGAGGGACAAGGAGGTGACATGTGAAACATCTCATAGTTCTTTTTAGGCCTATTTGATTCCTGATTGGCAAAGTCTGACCAGTTGACTGCAGCATTGAGGAATAAGGCACCGATTCTTTCTTGGTCTTGAGCTGAATGGCACAGGGAAGGCCAGTGTCCTTTCTAGGCTACTAAGCTTCTTGATGAGTTGCTAAGGTCTTGAGTTTGGAGACAGCCCCTTGGTATCAGGAGCACTAGGCAGTTTGAAGTATTCTGTGGACACCTCAGAAGGCACTGGTCACTCCTGAGAACCTACAGAGATCTAAGGTCAGCCTTTGCTCATTTTCTCATCTTCCTTTTCGGTCATCCTATAGGCCAGTTACCTGAACCATCACGGACCTGATGAGTCCCCAGGTCTGCACAGTGGAATATGGCAGCCATTTGCCCCATACTATGAGCACTGGACAGTCTGTACTGAGATAGTCTATACGTCAGAGTTACCAAGTCTGACAACATGTTACCACAGGAGGATATGGACTATGTCACTGATAATTTTATAACACTGAACAGGGTGGTGGTGGCATATGCCTTTAGTCCCAGAACTTGGGAGGTAGAGGCAGAGGATCTATGAGTTCGAGGCCAGCCTGGTCTACAGAGTATGTTCTAGGACAGCTAGGGCTACATAGAGAAACCCTGTCTTGAAAAACAAAACAAAACAAAGCAAAAAAAAAAAAAAAAAAGCCAACCCTGAATATATTGAGTTAGATTAAGTATATTTAAAATTTAAAGGGCCCAAAAGGCTCACATTTTGTTCCTTTGGTGGGTGCTGGCCCTCATTCTTAGGCTGCTAATTGAAGACTGTCGGTATTTAAATCCTGAGAAGAGATTTAATTGAATGGGGTCATCTGTCACTCAAGGTACAGGACAATATATAAGCTCAGTCATACTTCTAATCACTTTGTTTTTAGACATTATGGCACCCTTGGCTGTTAACATCATGTTTTTGAAAAGAACTCTTTTAACTATTATAGGCTGGATTGTACACACACACACACACCACACACGCCACACAACACACACACACACACACACACACACACACACACACACACACACACACACACACACACACATACACACACCATATATTGAAGCCCCCAAATTGTAGAACGTTATCATATTTGGAGGATTGAGTTAAATGAGGTCATTTAGGTGGACTATAGAAGCCAGTCTGACTGATGTCCTTCCTTATAAAGAGACGAAATCTAGATACCCAGGGAGACATACAGAACAAAGATCGTATGAGATCACAGGGAGGAGTCTGTCACCTGCAAACCAGTGACGCAGGCGTGAGAAGGTGCCAATCATTGTGGCATCCTTAATCACTCTTTAGCCTCCATAGCTGGGAGACGATACGACCCCCGCCCCTTTTAAATTTTCTTTCTCCTTACATTCCCATTGTGTAACCCACTCAGGCTGGGGGACACCGTGGAGCAGTCCTAACAGACCAACGCAGAGCTGGAGGAAGTTCGGGGATAGAAGAAACCAATGGCCGGAAAGTGGGCTTCCTGCTTTCATCTGTTGGCAACCCAAAGATAACTTGGACTATTTCTTGTTCTGCCTCTGCCTTGGGCCCATGCTCTTTTTCCTGCTCCTATATTCATCTTGGATTTTCCTGTATCTCCAGTTCTGTTGCGCTCCCCTCTGCTCTCTGATAGATAATGATTTAAGAAGCAGTAGTGTGAGAAAAGAGGCATCCTGAAGATTTCAAATCTATATACAGAAAATCTTCCTTTTTGCTATCTTGAGGTCTTCCGTTAAGCATGCAAGAATGACGGAGTCCGGTGGATTAAATGGCCAAGAGTTTGTGAGTGTTCATCCGCAGAACCCCGCAAGCGCAAGCTCACAGCGAGTCAGAAGGGAGGAGAGCAAATCACGTGACCTCTAGCTGGGGGGGGTGTTGTTGTTGTTGCTGTTTTTGTTATTTTGTTTTGTTTTGTTTTCTGCTAGCTTTAAGATCCACAAGTCTACCACTCTCTGCTTTAAGTTTCATCTGTTCCTTTAGGGGAGCTCTCTCACTGATGGACCCGGGAAACATCCAAGTGCATTCTGGGTAGTGAATTCCTGGCTGGGTTTCATCTCTATAGACAGGCTGTCCGCTAGAACAGGGTTAAGGTCAACACCTCTCTGCCAAGAAGTCAAAAACCTGACTTCTTAACTAGCTTCACAGGAGAGACATTAGATATTCTCAGGCGACCACCTGGCAAATAAGGGAGACTTTTCGAATTTCAGAACATGTGTCTATCCACTGGCTTGGACCCAAAATCGATGAGGAGAGAAAAGAAACGCAAAGATTACGATAGACTCAGAGATTATCTCCTTGGCGTTCTCTACAGCAGCTGCCTGGCAGATGTTACACTGAGTCCTAGAGTACTTGAGAAACGTTGTTTTGAAGAACACATAGGGGAACTACCAGATGGATCTGCCCTCGCTGTTTTGGTCACATAAGAATTTTAAGGATGATTTCAGTGAGGTCATCCTGGAGACGGCTTTATCCGTTTCTGCCACAACTGTGAGTTGGTGCCTGTGGTCACCGATGTTCCTCCTTTTCCTCTTCACTATCAAGAAAAATACATTAGTCCACATTTTGTTTATTTGCACATATGCTGGCCTGGAACTCACTACATAGCACAGGCTGGCCTTGAACTCATGATCCTCCCGCTTCAGCCTCCCTAGTGTTGGAATTACAGGTGCATGCTTGACTTCCAAAGGAATATCAAATAAAAGAACTTCCCCATGTGTCACTAAGCATCTTGAGTGAGAATGTATGTGAAATTGTGAAATATGTATTTGCTGTGAATTAATATCTGTGTTCCTTAGTTTTCTTTCAGGCTTTATACAAGGGTAATCATTCTATATTTAGTGGCACAGATTGTGTGTGTGTGTGTGTGTGTGTGTGTGTGTGTATGCGCACTCGTGCACATGCGTGCGTTCACACACACGGAGAGATAGGATATTAAATTATAGCAAAACAATGATCAGAATACAATAACTGGGTACAGGGCTAGGGTAGAGAGCTGTGGCAAAGGGTAAGCTTAGCATAGCAAGGATCTCTCACCGTGTTCTCATTAACATCAGAATTCCAGGGGAGGGGGACAGAAGTCATACACTATCTTGTAGCATTTACAGTCGTTAGAGCCACAAGGTCCATGAACTCTGAGTGCTTGCCTCATTTGACATGTGACTAGAGCAAGTAGTGTGGCTGACATGAGTAGGGCCTCTGAGTGATGAGAGTTCCTCCCTGAGCCCGAGAAGCTGAGGAGAGTACAGCACGACTGTTGCGAGGCAATGCATGGGGAGGCAGGCGGGATCTGACAGGGAAAGGCGTGTGCCAGGCCAGCAATGTGTCCAGAGGCCTGAGCTCTGCTGTGGATCCCACTGACTTTCCGTGCACACCCTGGTTAAACAATGCAAGAATTTGATTTCCAGGCCAACCCCACAAAGCTTTTTCTGTAGGGGTGGAGAGGTGGCTCAGCCATTAAGAGCAGTGCACTCTTCTTCTAGGCGGCGGCCTGCTTTCAGTTCCCAGCAACTATGTCACGGAGCCCAGAATCACCTGTAACTCCAACTTCAGGGGAACCCAATGGGCACCTGCACTCACATGGACATATCCATATACCCACAACACATACATAATTAATGTAGGAAATGAATTCTATACCCCACCCCCAATTGCATTTATATGTATGGTGTGTGTCAGTTAACACTAATTGTGGGGACTTTGTACCTGGTTGGGAAATCAAACTGCAATGTACGGTGTTTCTAGGATCCAACTAATAATTTTTATACATTATGGCTTTTATTTTATTTAATTTATGGGGTGTTGTGCCTACACGTATGTTTGTTTTAACATGTACATGCAGTGCCCAGTAGGGCCAGAAGGGGATATGAGTCCCTTCATACTGTAATGACAGACAGTTCTGAGAAGCCATGTGGGGCTGGGAATGGAACCCAGGTCCTCTGGAAGAGTAGCCAATGCTTTTAACTCCAGCCCCCTAGATAATAATTTTCATAATAATCTTCAGAACATAGCAGAGTTTTGAACTGGGGACCCAGCCTGCTTCTCTTAGAGAGAATGGAAGGCCACTGTGGTCCTTGTGGAATGCTGTAGAAATAAAATACTCCAAGCATCCCCCCAAGCCTGGCGTCTCTTTGAGAGTAAAGGGTTAAAGTAGCTGCAATCCACATTAGGGCCAGCTATATAGAGCACTTGGAACATTTCCATGCACTTCATGCCTTCCACGGAAGAAAGGAGCATGTGGTAGGCGCATGCGTCCTCAGAGGCATGGCTTCACTTTCCCTTTCTGCGCTTGTCATTATATATCCGGCTCAATAACAGATTCAGTAGGTGTTGGAGAATTCTACTGGCACCGAGGTAAAGAAAAAAAAAGAGCCTTTCTGAACTGCTCCAGACAATGTATATTCAGACAAGGAAGGGAGGAGGGTCATGGGGGGTGGAAGGTATGGAGAGGAATAGAGAGGGGGTAAGGGAGGAAGCAAGGGTAAGCCTGACACTGAGAGAAGAAAAGAGACATGCGCATCCGCATCAGGGAGCAGCAGAGAGGATAGCGGGCGGGACACAGTGAGGTATGCCGGAGTGCTGGCTTCCTGTGCCCCACACTGAAGGAACATGCATCCCTGCTGGCCCCCTCTTAGGAAACCCAGCATTCACACTGGATGGCTTGAAAAGCATCAACGGAAAAAAAAAATATGTATTAAAGCATTCTTCCGAATGGAAGCTATTTCAATATTTTAAACTTACTGAAGGTAAAATGAGAGAGCTGTTGCCAAGGGGAGACTGAGGTAGCCATTTCCTGGAGGAGGTGACCAAGGAATGTTTGAAGCCTGCTACTTGGAAGACTTGCAGTAATAGAGCAATCCCCCACCCCTAATCCCCCACCTTCCACCCCCTCAAGCCAACCCCCCCCCACACACACACACACCCGCAAGTCTGAATATCCTGCTACCTAGTTTCTACCCTGGAGAATATGTTACTTTATGATGGTAATGTAACCAGCAAAATAAGACAACTCCTGATACAATGTCATGGCCAGTCATCTTCAGTTGCTACTCCTGTCTTATCTGTGCATCCTGTCATGTTCTGGATGAAGGGTGGGCCCGAATCATCAGGTACATGTACCTGTCCACTCTATTTAGTCTCCTTCACTCAGAAGAGTCGTTCAGATTTCCCTAGGCTCCTGTAACTTCGTCACTCCGACTACTGCATATGGATTTTATGTAAATGTCCCTCCGTTTGAATGTGACTGATGTTCCCTCCTGACTGGATGTAGGTCATTCGTCTTGGGCGAGTGTACCACGGGCGGTGCTATAGTGTCCTTGTGTCTGTGAAGGGGGTGAGTGGTTTCAGTGTGACCCAGTCCTTCTGGGGTTATTTGTGCTGACCATGCAATTAAGATGGTGTTTGTAGAGGTGTTTCAGTGTGACCTCACTCCTTTTCTCTGTGAAGTTTGTAAGAACGTGGGGGGTGGAGGTGCTCTGAAGCCATGCACATTTTGTGTTGCTAACTAAATTTCCACTGACCAACTTCGCTGCTTGCAGATGCTCTGGGTTGAAATCATTATTTCTATATTAGTAACCAAGAGATGGCTTTAAAATGTTCATCCTTTCATATTTGTGGATTGGAATTTTACTGCGAGGGAGAGCTGTCTTTTCTAGTTTATTGTTCTCATGCTTGTTGCATAGGCCTGCATTCCTGTTTTACTCGGCGACTACAATATATTATTATCATGGTTATGACCCACTGTTGCCCCAATCAAAAATTATTATTTTGATAGATTGTCTATGATTTGATTGGTGAGTACCTTTTTCCTTTTTGAGCTAGTTTTTTGTTTTTGTTTTTGTGTTTTTTGACTTGGTTCCACTTTTTAAAAGTTGTGAGTCTTTAGGGTGATTCTCTGTTGAGTTTGGTAGATTAGGGGTTCTTCACAAAGTCCAAGGACCTATGCCACCAGCTCCTTTGTTTCCTTCCTTCCTAGTCGTATCTCCTTGAGGGAGTGGTCCTTCTGCTCCAGGCTTAAAATAGAGGTAATTACTGCCTGCAACCATCTGGAGCGGCTGTTGTGAAATTCAGTCTGAGGGAAGTGGAGATTATAATATACCTAACTCCCTTTCCTAGAAACTTCTAGAATCGTTGCATGCACTGATGTTTCACGATGGCCCAGTCAGTTGAGGAGGTACCGTTTGGACCATCGGTGTTCTTATCTTGTTGGTAGCCTGAGTTTATTTCCATCCAGTGAGTGTGTCCTTCAGTGGCCCCTTTCATGTCCTGGGGCAGTGAATGGCCGGAATGCTTTCTGCAGAAGTGCTCTGGCCTGGGAGGTGCTCATTTCCTGGGAGGGTGAATCCCAAGAGCCCCTGGCTCTGGAGTGATATCTTCTTTATCTTTCCTCCCTTACAAAGCCTCATCTGCCGCTGGCTCTGAGCCTGACAAACTGATAGAGGGAGATGTGGGAAGGCACAGGACTCCCAGCCCTGTCAAGGCAGTTGTGCAGAGGCAAGAATCCGGTCAGGAATGTCCCCTGTGGCTTTCCAGGTGCAGGTGGCAGGTAGAGGTAAGAAGGACACTCAAAGTCAAATTCTGCAATCTGGTTTTCCCCATCTTGACTTTCAAGCCTTAAAGGGGTTTATGGCCACAGCACCTGGCCTAGTGTCTCCTAACTCCAGTTCCAGAGGATCCCATGTCCTCTTCTGATCTCTCTGGGCACTAGGAATGTACGTGAGGCATTCAGGGAAAATACCTATACCCATAAACGAACAACAAAACGGAAGCAAGGGCCCCAGCATGGAAGCCGGCTTGGGTGTACACGTTCACAACTCTATTGGTCAAGGGGTTGAAGGTGGGAGATGTCCAGTTTCAGTCCAACCTGGACTGCAAAGTTATCTCAAAGTCACACTGGGCTATGGAATAAAACCCTCCCTCAAACTAAGACGAAATGCACGAAATAAAAAGATATACAGTGAGGGTTCCTCCCCTGAGCCCAGCTGTACATGCCTAGCAAGTTCATATCCCACAGGGCAGAACTGAAGAGGCCAAATACCACAGCTCTGCAGGAAGTGAGAGCCTTGGACTGTGAGATCAGCCAGCCCCTAGATGGTCCCCTGAGAAAAGGAACAATTACCAAACAAACAAAATCTCTGGCTCCCTTACACCTCTAGAACGCCCCACCCCTACCCCACCCCATTGTCCCAAATTCCACTCCCACCCCACCCCCTACCCCCAGCTAGGATGGCAGACCCCAGGACCCCTCTCCACCCTAGGGTCTGAGGCTGCACAGCTCCCTGAGCTTGGATTCCAGGCGTTATTTATTTAGAACGGTACTTTCGACACAGCCCATAATCAAGGACTCAGCCTCTCTCGTGCCTGGTGTCTCCTGAGAGGAAGCAGGCCAATCAGGTTTTTTTTGAGTTGCATCCCCCACCCAAAAACATAATTGAGGCCCCGCCCTGGGGACCAACTAGAGAGAAAGGCAGGCTTCCTTCCGAGTCCATTAGTGTGCCTGTGGGTCAGTAGCCTCTTCCTTTAAGAATTCTATCCAAAAGAGGAGAAGAGGAGGAAAGGGTATTTTGCTTAGTCAGGGTGTTAGTTTTCCAGGGTTACCAGAACAAATTATTATGATCTGGGCAGCTCAGCCCAACAGAACTTTATTCTGAAACAGTCCATAATCCAGAAGTCTGAAGCTAATTATCCGCACAGTCACAAACTCTCTCCCAAGGCTGTCATAGAGAAGCTTCTTTTGAGTCTTTGTGCTCTGCTGGCTGTGGAGTCTCTCGGTCTCATGATGGATTAGACCATCCTTGCTTCTAACATCAGTTTTTCTCTTCTAAGAACTCTGGTCTAGGCTGCATCTAGAGGTCCAGAATGACGTCATTAGGACAGCTTTAATTTAATTACATATGCAAGTACCCTTTTCATATAAAAGTCGACTTGTGCATTCTTGGACATATCGTCTTAGAGCCACCATTTAATCCACTACACGTGGCAGGATTGATGGGCCCCTTGGGTTTCCTGAGTTCTAGGGGACCCTAGTGATAGTGGTTACAGGACCCAGTTGACAGTGTCAGGAAGAGGAGAGGAGGGTTCAAGATGTAGGAAGAGTCCACGTGACCCTGCTGACTTTCTACTCACCCTAGAATCTGTTACTCCACAAGTTAATGAGGGTTGCTCTGGTCATTCACATTTCTCTTCTTCCCAGGGATGAAGATTTATTGGTAAATTGGGTTTGTCGCTGCTGTAAGGATAAATACGTCTCCAAATCCCAAGGTTTATAATACCGAGAAATTTTTCTTGCCTGAGGCCCGACAGGTTGACCACAGCCCTGCTGTAGGTCACCTTCACTGTACAGCCTGGCTGATGGAGAGATAGATCTGAGATAGGGCGACCTAGGGCAGGAAGAAGGGCTCTGTTTGCTGGGGAAACACTGTGACCAAGAGCAATCTGAGGAGGAAGGAGTTTATTTCACTTTACAATTTATAATCGACCACTGAAAGAAGTCAGGGCAGGAACCTGGGCCATGGAGGAGTGCCGCTTACTGGTCTGCTCCTCATGGCTTGCTCTGTTTGCTTCTTTACACACCTCAGAACACTGTCCAGGGTGCTACCACCCACGGTGGGATGAGGTCCTCCATGTCAGTCGTCAATCAAGAAAATGTCCCATAGGCCAATCTGGTTTTTTTGTTGTTGTCGGTTTTTTTTTTTCCCCCGGAGCTGGGGACCGAACCCAGGGCCTTGTGCTTGCTAGGCAAGCGCTCTACCACTGAGCTAAATCCCCAACCCCCCCCCCCCCCATAGGCCAATCTGAAGGAGGCATTTTTTTTTCAACTGAGGCTACCTCTTCTCAGATGACTCTTACCTTGTATCAAGTTGTCAAATCACTTACTCTCAATATGGCCTGCACGGGTGCTCTGGGAAGATGGCCTGCTGAGATGCCATCTTGCTCCCCTCGAGGCTTGCTCTCCCGGGTGTGTTAGGCGAGTCCCCAGTCCTGCATGTTTTGACCGTACCCCTGGCTTCCTCCTTGTACATTCTATCGCCATAGGCCCCATTCCCCTTCTCCCAGGAAGGAAAACGACTGAGTTACAGTTTCATGCTGCCCATCTGCTGAACTGCTTTTGGAGGGGGGACAAAAAAAAGCCTCAAATGGGTGCCTAAATCAATCATTTTCACAGCATCCTTCATCGACTTATAGAGGCTTTGGGAGAGGCCTTTCCTCAATTGCTTGAAGCCCATTAAGCCTAAAGGACCCTGGAGAGAGGCAAGTTCAATTTCTTTTCCTCTGCAAAGATGAAGTCCCTACGCTGTAAGAGAAATGACATGGGTTTTGTTTCGGGTGCATATGTATCTTCTGAAGCTAGGAACCTACCACTTATGTCAGAGTCCCAAAGGCTTTATGAACCCCAGAAGGTTAAGGACCAGGTTGTCCAACCTAATCTCTTCTTTTAACTGTTGACACCGGAACAGAGGTAATGTTCGTTGTGCCAAACAGACTAATCTTATTTAATACAACTCCATCCAAAGCTTGTCCCCGAATCTTGCTCTCTGCAAGCTAATTTCTCTACTGTTACCGTCTACTCTGGGAGAGAGGAGGATGCTTGAGCAAGTTACTTTGCCTTTTAAAGTCACAGGGGTATCGTTTGGTGCATTCCTGCCCCAGCAATTATTACCTTCTGAGAGCCTGCGAGCTGCCTCCTGCTTTCCCCTTGGTCTCCGTAGGGACTCGTTATGTTTCCAGCAGGCAAGTATGAAATCCTATAGCGCTAGCTTACCAGAAGGGTTTGCTACGGGAATTTCACAGACAGAACTGCTTCTCTTAAAGGAATTCACACCCCATGCAGCGGAACAGGGAACGGTTGTGGATGATGGTAACAGGAATTGTATTAATATTACATGTCTGCTAGGCAGAGAACCAATGGGTTCTAATAGCACAGACCTATCTATATCAGTACCCCCCACCACACAAAGTCTGGCTGTGGGGCAGTGGTATTTCCTCCTTATGGTTAGGAAAACACGGGCTCAGCGTTTTCTTACCCTCCAGAGCAGGAATCCTTCATCATCATTATTATTGTTATTATCGTTTTTATTTCATGTGCACTGGTGTTTTGCATGCACATATGTCAGTGTGAGAGTGCAGGCTACAGACAGTTGTGAGCTGCCATGTTGAACCCTGGTCCTCTGGAAGAGCAGCCTGCTCTTAACCACTGAGCCATTTCCCCAGCTCACAGAGCGGGAATTCTTAATAAGATCCTTGAGGCTTCAGGTAACTGAGGATTCCTGAGGAGATCTGCAAAGGCAGGTAGGTCATTGATTTGTCCTTGGGTGCAGGGTGGGTGTGGTTTTCCTCTACAGGGTTCTGTGACTGTCAATGGTTCTGAGCCATTATGGTGGCACTCCTAATCTTGCAATTAGCAATACTAATACTAATTAGTAACTATTATGTTTTGGATATGAATCCCCCCTGCCTCCTACTCCTTATGTGTAGAAAGCTTGCTATCCAGCTTGGCGGGCTTAGTCATTTGAGAATTTATTGAATCCCGAGGCCTTTGACTAACTAGTGGGTTAATCCATTCTTGAGGGATTCATACTATGATGGCATCGTTGGGAGGCACAGCCTTATTGGAGGAAGCACATGCCCCGGAAAGAGATAGCGTGGCCCTAACCCTAACCCTTCTAGTTTTCTTTGCTCCCTTATGGCCTTGGCATGAGCAGCCTTTCCTTCCTTGTGCCCTCCAGCCGTGCTGCTTCTGCTTCGTCATAAGCTTAGAGCAGTGCAGTCAGCTGACCATGCTTGAAAGCCCTGGAAGCAAACAGAACAACCTAACCCAGTAAGACGGAAACTTTGCTCCTTCTAAGTCGTATCTTATCACAGTGTTGAACCGGCTAACACAGCAAGTGGGTCCCTGTGGAGGTTCAAGCCCCCATTTTGGTGTGTGTTTTCTCTGACTGCCAGTCTTTCTAATAGTAGGCGAAATCGGATGCAAGAACACTCTTTGGAAGAAACATGTTCAAGTGTTTCCTTACCTATCTCTGTTCTGGAAAGTTTTGCTTCATCTCAAATACTCCTCCCTTCCCCACCCCCGTGGACAGCAGCGTCACTGTAATGCAGAGCCGGAAGAAATCTAAAATCTTCCAGCTACGGAGACAGAGAAACTGAGGCCCAGAGAGTGGATCATGTCCAGATGCTAAGCCAGGGACCGAGTCCTGTCTAGGGCTTGCTCCTTATTAAGGACTGAACTCCGACCATGATTGGAACCTCTTGCCAATATTTCTTAACAAATGACAGTACGACGTGACTCATTTTTGACATTATGCAAATGAAGGAAACAAGACTGAGTGCCCTTCTGTCCAGAGAGCAGGAAGTGAAGGCAGTCTGGGGCCGCATGTTCCCAGGGACATACAGTGTCTGTCACAAATGGGGCCTGGAAGAACCAGCCCTTTGTTCACAGCCGACTTCACTAAGTTCCTCTTCTAAGCCATGTCTAGCAGGATTGGCACCCAACCCGTTCTTCCAGCATCAGCCAGAGGACACTTAGGTTGTCCTCTGGCACCAGAGACACCCCACCCCCACCCCCAACTCTGCCCCCACTGAAGAGAGCATTAGCACTCTCTGGAATAGATGCTTCGGGCTGATTGGTGCCTCCCTTCCACAGGAAGCAGAGCCATTCGCCACAGCGAAGCTTATACTTTTGCTCAGAGAAGAGCTGAGCCGAGGCTGGTAGAGTTTATTGGCGTTTATATTTTAGCTCCCCCCCCCCCCCCCCCCGTCACAGGATAACAGCAGTTACTACGAGGGACCTTCTTGTGCTCACCTCAAGCAGGGATCAGTTATGGAAACTCTCCCAGCTCTGGTTTCTTCCAGTTAGCCAAAAGCAGTTTTTCATCAGAGTTAACTCCGGTGAGATAGCCCAGAAATGGAAGAGTTTATTTATAAGGACAGACGTGCTTTCCAGAGACAAGGAAAGCTGCGGGAGCTTTTAGAGAGCATCAGACACACGAGGAAACTCTGGCCCTGGGAGAAGCAAAGGCTAGGAGACCACAGAAGCCAGGTGGCTGCAGCTGGATCAGAAAGACTGAAAACCGGGCATTAGTGCTGAGCTGGCTGGCACACACTGTGCCAAACACCTGTCTTTCTAGATGTCTCCAGATTTCTGACACAGACCACAAGCTTGTTTTCAAGAGGTATTATTGGTTAACGGAGAGACTCACCAAGAAAAAAAAGAAATGTCCACGACTAGGGGCTGGAGAGAGGGTTTAGGACTTAACAGCTCATACTGCTCTTATAGAGGGCCCTGGTTCGGTTCCCATCACCCACAGAGGCAGCTCATAGCCATTTATAGTCCAGCTCCAGGGGAGCCGATGCCTTGCTCTGGGATACCTGCACTCACGTGCACATATATACACACAGACAGGCATATATATGCATAATTTAAAACAAGAAAATAAAGTTAAAAGATATTTTTAAGGACTGGAGGATAAAAGACGTTGAATAGCTTCTTGGGAGCCTTTGAACACATTCTCCCTGGGGTGGGCTGAGGTAGGAAGGCCCCCTTCCTTTCCTGTCCATCTAAATCTTCACTCTTCCTCCGCCTGAGTCAACTGGACCCAGACCAGCCCGACACCCTGTTGCTTCTCCTGTGGCTCGACTGTAACAGGCTAACCAAGCAGAAGGGTCCATTGCTGATCTTGTGGACCTAACTTCTCTTGATCACCTGCCATCGGAGATTTTCAAGCCTTTCCTCGACCCTCCCTTCCCGGCTCCAGCCCGGGTGTTGTGCAAGGGCCAGAGGAATTTGTGATAATGGAGCCACATGCCCAGGCTCAACCCAGGCCCAAGGAACTTGACCTGAAGCAGGAGGGTAAGCAAGAACACTCCTAGCTCCCGGGCCAAAAGGGTGGCCGGCAGCCACAAGGAAACTCCTAGTCTTTCTGAATACTGCCAAGGAGGGGGAGGCTTCCATTCTTATTTATAGCATTGAGATTGCAGGGGGGTGGTACAGGGGGTAGGGGGGAACTCGGATCCCTCTTGAGCTTGGTGTATGATTCATTTCCCCTTGAGAGCTGCGGGCCGAGGCAGGGCGTGCGCTCAGGCAGCCTCCGGCCAGCCGCACACTCCGGCCTGCTCGTTTATTTATGGTGCTTTATCAGGGGCTGTGCACCGCGGCGATAAAGTTTATGAAAAGAGGCGGCGTCTCCGGCGGCGGGCTGGGCCCGGGCGCTCCTTTCCCACACTGATTAGGATCAGCCGGGACTTTGGAAGCGGCAGTTAAGGATCAGGGTGCCGGGAGCTGGCTCGCCTTCCTGCCGCGCCCAGCCTGGCCGGCTGCTGGCCCGCGTGGGTGGGAGGTCCGCGCTGTGACCCGGCACGGGGCGGGCGCAGGGTAGCCTGGAAAATCCAGCGCCCAGATCCCAGCTGAAGCCGTGGACCCGGACTCGGGAGCCATTTCTCTTTTGAATGTGGCAGCTCCGATCCCGTGTTTTTTTTTTTTTTTTTTTAAACTTTTCCTCCTCCCTGTTCTTTCAGTGTGCCTTTGGGCCCCTCCTTTCCTTGGGCACTCGAATCTCTGCAGTGAGAAGACCTTTAATAGCTTGCAGAGATAAATTCGGGATTACTAGCTCCGGTCCGGGGCCTCTCAGAGTCTCAAAGGGTGGATTACAGTGTAACCCACAGCCTAGGGTTATAAAGCTCCGAAGCAGGCACCGAGGCTGGCCCTTGCCTGGGTCTTACTGACTTCCTTAATCTGTGGTGACCTCAGGGAGGTGACACTCCTAGCCAGAACATTTCACTGAGTGATATAAAATGACTCAGAAAGGCAGTGGCTGAACTTCAGTTGGACCTTAGTGGCAGGAAGTGCGGCTCGGTGGTGGCTCAAGGTTTGATTCCCCCAGTACCTCCCCCCCCCCCCACACACACACACGCTAATCTGAATAAATAGAATCAGAGCCCACTCCGTTAATGTCTGAGAGCGGTGGAAGGCTCTAATGCCCTGCCGGAGAAGGTCACTGAGGTGTCATGGTCTTGAGAACCAGGGGTGGCTGGTGGGTGGGGCTGGGTTATGCGGTCGTTGTCCACCCGACTGATTTAGAATCACCTAGGAGATAAGATAGCTGGGGCTTGCGAGGACGCTTCCAGGGAGTCGTAACTAAAGAGGGAAAAACCCACCCTCAATGTGGGCAGCACCCTCCTATGGGCTGGGCGCCTGGACTGACTATGAAGGAGCTAAACACTGGCGTTCCTCTCTGTTTCTTAAGGGAGATGCAAAGTGACCCTCACGCTCCCAGTACCTTCCATGTCCTGATGACATTCCTTCAGAGCATGAGCCAAAGTGAACCCTTACTTCCTTGAGCTGCTAAGTATTACATCACGGCAAAGAGAAATATAACTCACAGAACTCCATGCTCGCTAGACACGGTGGTGGGAAGGTAGGCGTTTCAGGCAGAGCAAGCCCTGCTTAAAACTGACTGGGGGGTGAGGGTGGGGGTGGGGTGTCTTTTCCCCTTCTGCTTCTCTAAGGAGCGGGAGGGAGGGCAGAAGGCCAGTGATTCTGAATTCTGTGATGGTGGGGTTGCCTTCATAGACTACTTCCTTGATCTGGAGCATTCTGTTTGCAAGCTACTGAAATCCCAGCTCCTCAGATATCTATCAACCACCCGATTCCCCCTCCCCCCCCAGGCTCAGTCTTTATCTCCCTAACATCAGTCCTTCCTTTTGGCCCCCTCACCCCAAACCTACCTTTCTGCCTGAGAGCCCTTTGGAGTTGGGCTCCAGGTATTACCGGACCTCCCTGGTAAAAGTTTTTCCCTTCATATTGCTTTGACCCGGGTTTGCTATGTCACACACAAGAGGTGTTTGGTAACTGTGGTTGGTGAATACATAGGTGTGTATGTCATGGGGGGAGGTTCCGTATTTATCCCTTTGTGGATTTCAAGACCAGGCAGGCTAAAAAGGGTCATCTGTGTCCTCACCAGGGAAGGCCTAGACCACTGTGCCAAGAGAGCACAAAGACTAGAACAGACCTAGCAACCAGGCCGGCTGAGACTAAGTAATCCAAGCTGCTAGCCCTTACAATCCCTCCCAGGGCCTGGACCTAGCGACCAGTCAACAAACGGAAGTCATGTTGCCCTAGTTATGGGGGAGAGTGTTGTGAGGGCTATGAGCCAGGCCGGTCATTGTGCAATCCATCTGGAGAACAGCGAGCCATTCCATGGAGCCAGGGCATGCTGGACATTCGATCCTACGGGGTATAACATCCGCAAAAGGGCACTTTCTAGGCCCATCGCTTAGGGGGTTAGGGTTTTGTGTTGTTCTTTGTTTTGATTTTTTTTTTTATTTTATTATTATTTTTTTTTTTTGGTTCTTTTTTTTTTCCCCGGAGCTGGGGACCGAACCCAGGGCCTTGCGCTTCCTAGGTAAGCGCTCTACCACTGAGCTAAATCCCCAGCCCCTGATTTTTTTTTAAAGTAGATTTTTAGAAGATTAGTCTGAAGACTAATATATAAATATACTCTCAAGAGTAGAATTAGGGGATGAAGAGGCAGCTTCGCAGTTAAGAGCACTGGCTGCTCTTCCAGAGGATCGGAGATTAATTTTCAGCAACCACATGGTGGCTCGTAATTGTCCTCCATAACTCCAGTTCCAGGGCATCTCGACGCCTTCTTTTGACTCCTGTGAATATCGGGCATGAACAAGGTGCACAGACAGACATGCAGACAAAAGATCCATAAAATGAAAAGAGGAGTCAATTTTGATTTAACAGGAATCAAACTCAAAATAAAATAAAATAAAATAAAATAATTCAGTACTTGGGAGGCAGAGGCAGGCCTTGTAATCACTATGAGTTCCAGGACAGCTTAGTTGGTCTACGTAGCAAGTTCTGGGTCAGCCAAGACTACAGAGTGAGACCCTGTCTCAAACAATCAGCCAAAGTGGTTATACAAAGAGAATTCCATGCCCAGTCATATACTGCTTGTACCCTCCAAAGTACGAGTTCTCATCAATGAGAACTTCAGAGCTCGGAATGAAGCTTGGTTGATAGTATTCCCACAGCAGGGGTGAAGCCCTGGGTTCAACTTCTAGCATCATATAAAACCAGCGTCTGTAGATGCACAATGAGTTTGAGGCAAGCCTAGGCTATGTGAGACACCTCTTTCTCTCTCTCTCTCTCTCTCTCTCTCTCTCTCTCTCTCTCTCAATACTTTCTTTCTTCAAAGAGTCAACATTTTGTATTTTTATGATGACCCTGAAGGTTGTTATAAAGTTGATTTATTTGTAGGCAATGTTTACCTGATGGTTTGGATATGAGGACTGCAGTTCATTGGTTTTGAGAATCGTAGATCTAGCCTTTCATGTTCTGAGTGATGTCAGGTACTAAGACAGCGTGGACCACTGTGGTCTGGACCTCTGTCTCACTACCTAGACAAGGTGGGTGCGAAACAGCTCGGATAGATACTGCTAAGCCATTTCCGTGTGGAGAGACGTTCGGGATGGCTCGTGGGGCGATCACCAATGGAGAAACAGCAATTATTTGGCGAGTAGACGCTCACCGATGTATTCACAGACATTCTGTGGTCACTCTGCCATGTGGCATTGGCAGGAGGAGGAGTCGTAGAAATGAGGAGGAGAACCTGCGTCGTCATACAAGAGCAAGCAGAGGCAACTCTGTTCGGCCCCTGCAACCAGCACCATTCAGTCAGAGAAGGAAAGGCTACAAAGAGGTTTAATGTTGAGGCCCATACCAAAGTAAGCTTGTTCTTCCTGGGTTCTCAAGTACCAACAACCTTCCAGGGGTGCTACGCCCCTTCTTAAAGCAATGCTTGCTAGGCCAAGTATCCCTGGGGCCTGGTCCTACAGGGCTGTCCAGCCACTTGAGACCCTGTCTTTCCCCCTACAGTGTGATGGTGTCAGAGCTCCACGCTCTATCTCTCTGTGCTCTGCCTCACACAAGGTCTTACTAAGTCGTCTTTCCAATTCTTTCCCATGGTCTCACTGCTCCCAATGGGACTTTGGTAGGAGTCCAAAGCTTGCATGACGAAAGGATACTGAAATCAGTTGCCCTTCCTTGGCATCGAAGACTATCTTCCTGGATTAACTGGGGCTTTGTCTCCTGTCCCACAGCGTGCAGGTTACCTCCCAGGAGATGAGGGCCTCTCACACAGCTGTCAGACATGCTCAGACATGTCAGGACCCAGCTCAAGTTCAGCCTAGGCTCTGGATTTACGCTAATAATAACCAGCAAGTGTTCAGAAGTTTTTGGACAAAAAAAGATTTTAATGAATTGTTCTACAATGAAGGCTGAAAAGGAGGCTCTGGGTACACATTGTGACAGGGAAGGATTTTAGTGCGTGAAAAAGGCTTTTTCTCTTCCCTCCTTCCACCTGTTTAGGCTTCCTTATTTCCTTCCTTCCTTCCCTCCCCTTCCTTCCCCTACCTTCCCCTTCCTTCCCCTTCCTTCCCCTTCCTTCTTTCCCTCCTTTCCTTCCTTCCTTTTTCCTTCCTTCCTTCCCTCTTTCCCTTCCCTCCCTTCCCTCCCTCCCTCTCTCTCTCTCTCTCTTTCTCTCTTTCTCTCTTTCTTTCTTTCTTTCTTTCTTTCTTTCTTTCTTTCTTTCTTTCTTTCTTTCTTTCTTTCTTCTCTTTAAAAGTTCTAAAGATTGAACTGAGCCTAAGGTCTCATGCCTGCTAGGTACTAAGCTATATTCCATGTGCATCTTCTTCATTTCCCCCCTTTGTTTTTGACACTGGTTCTCACCGAGTTGCCCAGGTTGGCTTTGAACTCACGCTGTAGCCCAGACAGCCCTGAACTTGTGCTCCTCCCGAATCAGCCTCCCAAGTAGCTAGGATTATAGACTTGGGCCACCAGACCGGCCAAATCATTTCTTGAACGAGTGCGATCATAAGGCGAGTTATTAGTGTCTCCTCGGGTAAAGTCTAGTATTTTCTTGCTATCGGAGCAAGTTCAGTCCTTGGGGCTCCTGAAGTGAACTGAGGCGCTCCAGTTTTAAAATAGAATATTCCCGGTCCTTTCCTTAATTCAAGCCACATGAGTGTTCCGTGGAGCTTTTTCTCCACACATTTTTTTTTTCTTAACGTCTTAAAACTTTACACCTGCAGGCAACAAAGCTAATGAACAAGCAGTAAACAGATATGAACAAGGAAGGCCGGGAATTACGCTAGCCCGATGCTCTTTTTAAAGGACATGTGTTTGAGGTTTTCTGTGGCTGACCCACAATGCAGGCATCTTTTCTGTTCATAGGAGGGAGAGAAACAGACCACTGTTCTCGGTTGTTCTTCATGTTTTGGAAAGCACAGTGACTCTTATTTCTCTGTCAGCCGAGAGCACACTTGAATGCTACATTGTAGGCTAGGGGTAGGGGACTGGCTCCCTTCCCCTCACCTCCCAACTCTGCTGTTTGCACCACCACGGCCTGGGCTGACTCTCCACCTCTGCCAGTCTAAAGATAACTTGTCCATCTGGGACATTACCCACAGGCTAAATTAATCTCAGGGGTGAGCTGGGGCTACCCTGACCTGTGACTCTGGGCAAGCACTAGGGGCACTCGGCTCTAAGTCAACTCGAGAGGTCAAATGGAAGGAGAAGAGGGATAAAAGATACAGACAGGGTTATCGAGAAGCTGCCAAAAAAGACTTCAGAGAAAGAGGGACACACCCCGTGACACACTGTGATTTGAGAATAAGCCTTGTGAGCCTGAAGGATTTGACTGCTCCTAGCAAAGAGTTCTTCGCTGTCAGTTACAATGTTACTGTAATACAACCCCAGAAGGAAAAGCCCAGTGTTAATCAGGGCTCAAGAAGTCAGTGGACTTGATGTACAGAATGGGGTATTTAATTTTATGATGTGGCTATGGGTTACATGGGAGACTAATAAAAGAACTCCATAAAATGTGGCTTGCAGCAATGGGGTTCTAGCTTCTGCCAGAGGGGCAGCTCGGCTCAGAAGTGGTTTCAGACCGGAGCTGCTCTCTAGCTGGTATGTGCACATGTGGTCACTCTGGTTCCGAAACTAGTCAAACCCTTCTGTGGTCATCATTAAGAAACTACTGCTCGAAGCTTCCCTGAGAGCTGCCCTGCTACCACAAGCTGTCCAACCCTCACCCCAGACATGCTCAGGAGGAGCCAAACAGTAAAAGCAGAGAGCCTTCAGACCCAGCCCTCTAGACTATGTCTCTAATGTTCTCTCCCTCTTGAGAGGCTAATAGTTCTGTAGAATTTTTGTCTGCCCTTTAAATATTACCGGTGCTGCAAAAGCATCTCTTCCTTGGGCCAGACCAGATGACTGTGGGACAGATCAAGGACACGGATCCACCAGATTCTTCTGTAGGAATTCCACAGCACCTATGTGCTTTCCTGGGGAGTGCTGCAAGGACACACCCAATCTTTCCCTTGAATCATACTTGGCAATCTTGAAGGGGAACTTTAATAGGTCTGGAGATGACCTCAGGGCAGAGAAACACTTTGGAAAAAACAGACAACTTTACATAATATTGCCTAACTGAGGTTGCCATACGGTTGGAATCAGAAGGATACTTGCAAAACCTTGAGCTCTCTCTACAGCCAATACAGTCCATTCTACGTCACTGTCTCTGGAGAGACTGACAAATCCTTCTGGGCCACACCCATTGCCTAGCTCCTTAAAAAGAAATCTTCTGTATGAACCAACAGGGCCCAAGATCTCCCACAGAACCTTAAGCGTGAGCCCTCCTGTTGAACGGAAGTCTTCCCCGTACGACTTGCACTTCAGTCTCCAGTCTTGATAGAATTATTGCAAGCCCCAGGACAGCCATAACACAGCAGAACTGTCTATTAACACACGCTGTGTTACCAAGTGAGCAGAGAATGAATTTAGCCAACCAGAGTTTGCTGAGCAGCTCCTGTGTACCAGGTAACTTAACGTTGCCTGGTGCTGGAGTCAAAACAGTCAGGGAGTCATTCTGCTCTGAAAGACCACACGGGACACTTGTACTCTTATTAGATGGTGGGAGGAGACCTAGCAACTTGGGCGATCATTGCCTCTGAACTTTGTTCCTGGCTCAGGGCCATCCTAGGTGGGGTCCTTCCTAGGTGACTCTGGTCTTTTGCTTCTTCAGGTTACCATCAGCCTGGTGAGTCCACTGGTGAGCTCGTTTTCTAGACTCTGGGATGGAAATTCCAAGCTTTGATTAACCATCTCCTCCATTCTGAAAACGTTCATGAGAGTTGAACAGGGTCTCCTTCTAATGTGTCTTGCTGAGTGAGCTCCTGGGCAGAATGATGATTTTTGTCTCTCATCAATAGGAACTATTAAATGATGTAGATAAGAAAAAGATATGATATTTATAAACATAGCATCCAATGATAGCAATGTGGTGTTTACCCATGCACACGTTTTTGGTTTTGTTTTTATTTAATATGCCTGTAGATGTGGGAGACAGACACACAAAACACACCCATATACGCTGCCTTTTCAACCACTTTATTCCCTTATATACACAATTTTAATTTAAAATGACATGCTTGTTTGTTTATCATCTGCGTGTGCACGCACAACTGTACCACAACATGTATGTGGAGGTCAGAGGGCAAGTTGGTTCTTTCCTTCTACTTTGTGGGCCCTGAGGTTTGAATTAAGATTGTCGGACTTAGAGGCATACAGCTTTTCCCACTGGGCTATCTTCCTGGCCCATAAACGCAATTTTAAAGGAAATCCAGTGAGCCCAGGGTATTTCTTTAACACTTACAACTTTGAAGATTTTTTTTCTCTCAAAGAAATCAGAGGAAAGCACATGTTAAATCATTTCAGCCAGGGCCAGCAGAGCCAGTGTGTCCTTTCTATTAAAAGACGTTTGGGGGTTGTCTAGGTTTTGCCAGTGTGGTAGACTCATTGCTGATAGTCAGTTCTCCTGGTGGGACCAATGGAGGTAGACCCTGGAGAAGTGAGAGTATGTTAGACCTTTTGTTGCTGTGACAAAACACTTCAGAAAACCTGAAGTGGGGAGATTTATTGTAGCTCAGAGATATAGATGTTTCGGTCCACAGTTCTGGGTCTGTGATGAGGCAGGGCGTTATGGGAACCTATGGCTGAAACTGTTCACTTGGTGGTAGACAGGAAGCAGAGAGAAAGAATGGGACCAAGGATGAGGCCTAAGTGTCAAGGGCAGAATCACTTCCTCCAGCTAGGGCCCAGCTCCCAAAACAGTGCCTCCAGCAGGGGACCCTGCATTCAATACACAAGCCCAGGAGAGGGGAGCCTTTTCTATTTACACCATTATAGAAGGCTATCCCAGGTTTGATGGAGCCTGGCAGAGATGGCTGGGATGGGGATCCCTTCTCTGGGTACCAGAGGTTGGATGCCAGAGGCCTGTGCTTGGCCTTTCACATCCATGGCCCCAGGGGAAAGGCCAGTCCACATTCGTGTTGGACTACCCTCACCAACTCAGCTGAGAAGAGGCTGGACTAGAAGAGACAGTAGAGCTCCTCATCCTGATGCCTCCATGGCGACTGGAGGGGCCCCGTGTGCTACGAAAGCCCATGAAGCAATTCCCTCTGCGGTGGTTTGCATGAGAGCAGCCTCCACGGGCTCATCTGTTTGAATACTTGGTCGCCAGTTGGCGGAACTTGTCTGCTAAAGATTTAGGTGACACCTCCATCCTTGGGGGGGTTGTCTCACTGTGGGCGAGCTTTGAGTTTTAAAAGACTCATTATCCCCAGCGTGCTCTCTGGCTCCTGGTTGTGGATCAAGATGTGAGCGTTCACAAGTTCTGGTCACCACATCTTCACCCAAGTTCTGGTCACCACATCTTCACCCAATCATTGTGGACTCTTGACCCTCCGAAATCACAAGCCCAGGGCTTTCTTTTGTAAGTTGTCTGGGTCATGGGCTGGAGGGTTTGCTCAGTGTTTAAGGGCAAAGGTATTGTGAAAGACACAGGTTTGGTTCCCAGCACCCACACGGAGGCTCTTGACCCACAGGTGCCAAGCATGAATGTGGTGCATAGACACACATGCGGGCAAAAACACTCTTAAGTAATAAAGCCTAAGTTTTTAAAGTTGTTTTGGTCCTGTTGTTTTATCATAGAAATAGAAAAGTGACTAAGACTCATTCCTAGTGACAGGCTTTTGGAACTTCAGGGGCTGAGTCACAGAGGGCAGCGATGTCTCCATGATATGAACTATAATGCGGTGAGGTACCTGGTGGGCCCACGCCTAGGGGTCCCCCTGAGAAATCACACCATGCAACTGATCTGGTATAAGGGGTTTGATCTGGGGGAAGGGAAGGGTCTGAGGGCTTGTGAGAAAGGGTGAGGCAGATGAGTAGACTTACATGCAGATAGACAGACAGATGGACAGACATGAACAGAGCCATGTGGGCAGAGAAGAGGATGGGCACAGAGGAGGAAAGAGACTGGCTGGGAGCACGTGGGGACAGAGAGAAAGAGAGCTGGAGTGCTGGACAGGCCTTTTATACACAGCCCATCTGGCTGCAGCAGGTGATGCCTTCCCTAAGCCCCTGGAGGAGCCTAGTGGAACTGCCTGGAAGCTAACACATGGATCAGGCCAGAGGAGAAGAGAAAACCACTAAGAAAACAATGCTACTGAACGTTAAGAAACAAAACAAAACAAACAAACAAACAAAAGAAAAAACAAGCAAACAAAAAAACTATCAAGAAATTTAAAAGGCATCCTAGAACTCAGATGCACCCTAAACCAAAATAATCTGTTGGGTGAGTTAAAAAGAAGTGGCTTTGAAAACCAAATGTAAAAGTAGCCCAGTCATAGGAACCAAATCAAGAGATCAAAGCCCAGGAAACCGGATCGGGGGACCTAAGATGTCCATATGGAGTTGCAGAAGAAAGAGAAATAGGAACAGGTGAGGAAGAATAAACAAGGAGGAGGATAATCTCTCTCTTAGAGAGTTGGGCCAGATGTCTGTTACTGCGTTTCACATTTACTTGCTGAGGTAGAGGCTCACTCTATGGTCCAAGCTGACCTTGAACTCACCACGGAGCCCAGGCTGACTCCAAGCCTTGCTCCTTCTGCCCTCGCTTCCCGGATACTGTCATCACCATGCTAGGTGGACTTGAAAGGCTCAAGGAAAGCCCTGTCCTCAAACTCGCTCAGGACACTGTTGAACGCTGGGTGTGAAAAGAAGCGCAGGCGTCCTTCCATATCAAGGAAACATAATCACATGAGGAAAGGAGAGAGGCAGTGCCACTGTGTCTCCCCTCTCCCCCTTACGACAGCGGAAGCCAGAAGGGAATGCTGGTTGTGGTAGAGTCAGCCATAATTCCCTTTACTATGCAGGATGGATCTCTCTCTCTCTCTCTCTCTCTCTCTCTCTGTGTGTGTGTGTGTGTGTGTGTGTCCCACCCCGGAAGCGACTAGTTGATAAGGACATTGCCCCAGAGAAGGGAGCAGGCCGGGGATATGACTGTTCCTTGGAGCTTAAGGCAATTCCTGGAGAGGGGTTTGTAAGGGCTGTCAGCAGCTAACACGCAGCCGCTGGAGGGGGTGGGGCATGGCTCTCATCACCCCTCACAGGGTATGGCATGGTCACATGCAGTGTGTGTGCAGATGCTGCTATGTGCTGGGAAATGTTCCACAGAGGGCTCAGGGCGGAGGGAAGAGGAGAGGAGGGAGTGTTCCTTTGTAGATTTTTACTGATTTTCATGGTATAAATAGTTCTGCTATGACTGATGTCCAGGTACCAGAGTGATGTTGCTGAACGGGGCAGCGTACCTCCAAGCAGACTGAGTAGCTTTGGGGAGCTGTGAGGATGAGCAGGCTCACACATTTCCATCAGCAGGGACCTTCCTGGTTTCTTCTCTGTTTGCTCCGCTCATTGTTCCGGCCCTCTTCCTCCAGCCCCACGTTCTCTCCATCAGCGGAGTCCCTTCCCATAGCACTCCGGGAGGAATCCCAGACACTTGTTCATTGAAGGTCGGTAGAGCCAAAGCCTGCTTCATGGTTGGAAGCTGAGGAGACCAGGCCAACTTTATGCAAGAGGCTAGCAGGAAACAGTCTTTGCTTGAGGGACCTGTAGTCCTTGATGCAAAGACAGACCTCCCCCAGGTTATGGTCCTTTGACCCCTGTGTGTGACACTCTTGTATCCCAATGATCAGATAAGGGCTAATTATAGCTATTTCAAAGGCCTCCGAGGGAAGAAATTGATGGAGTCCAGACTGTTGAATCATCAGACTTAGGGGAGGGCTATAGGCCTGAAGGTGGTTATGAATGAGCCCTGCTTCACTAAGGCTAAGGTGGTTGTGATTGTTTTGTTTTGCTAAGTATGAAAAGGAGAAACATTAGAAAGCAAAAGCAAAACTCAAGCCCAATTCTACTAGCAAACCTCTTTCCCAACCAGGGTCCTATTAACTCAACCCTGTGACCAATGGCTGCCAGATGTTGAAGCCATATCCACTCACGCCCATCAGCATGTAGGCACACAACCAGGAAGGAGGCAAGCCTTAATCGTACTATCTCTGAGTAGATCATCAGCACAGACTGAGTACAGTAAGCAAGAACCTTGACATGGCTAAGAAATGAACCATTCTTGGTTTCCCAGCTAGCATGGCCCTGGAACTGCAGATAAGAAAGTCAGAAATCTAGTCACACAAATGGAGTGCACAGGAACCTGTCTTTGAAATCTTTGCGTGCTCTCCCAGCATGCTGATGTAGATACTGAAGCAAGAGCTTCCAAAGACGTTTGGGGCAAGCCTCTTTTCTCCTGGTTCCAAGTTTCACGTCTTTAAATGAGTATTTTAGATTTCTCGGGCAGCATTATGAATTTCTTTGGCTGCGTCCTTGCCTAGAATCTTGAATTTCAGTTTTGAAAAAAGCCCGCAGGTTTAGACCTCTTAACCACCTGTTTTGTAGTTAGTTGAATTCGGCTGTGAATGTTGCTTACTAGCGATTGAAACTTGAACCCCCGAGTCTTATATGTGATAAACATGTGTTCTTCTCTGAGCTAGAACACAATGTAAGACATCATGAGACCCGTTCTGTGTGGACATGTTTCTGTGGGCTTGTGTATTAATGCTGATGTTGGGAGAGTTCTTTTTTTTTTTTTTTTTTTTTTTGGTTTTTTCGGAGCTGGGGACCGAACCCAGGGCCTTGCGCTTCCTAGGTAAGCGCTCTACCACTGAGCTAAATCCCCAACCGGGAGAGTTCTTTTCTAAAAGAAAGTTCTTGATTTACTGAATTTTATAGAAGCTTTAAAAAGTCAGAGTGTGAGACGTGCTAATTATTACGGAATACCACATTTCTGCTTGTGGCATCCTTTAAAGTAAGACCTTATTGCCTTGCCCTTGGTGACCAGAAAACTCAGAGAAGAATTCAGTGTCCAGCTATGCCCATCCTGGTTTTCCCAGGAATTACCTTTTGGAGAAACTCTTAATATTTTCTGATTCACAACTTTATGGTCATTTTAAAAAGATATTTTTAATATAATTTTTGAGAGAGAGAGAGAGAGAGAGAGAGAGAGCATATGCATGTGTGTTTAGTTCTGTTGGTGTTATCTCTTTCCTGACTGAGGTAACCACCTTTACCCTAAGTGGTCAAGATACCTAACATTGACACTCCCTGCAGTGACACTCCATGGGTCTCTTTCCTGTCACGAAACCATCTCTTTTGTACCACGTCCACCTCCTTCCCTCCAGCCTAGCCTTTCTTTACCTTTTGGCGACATTG
Organism: Rattus norvegicus; assembly: GCF_021556685.1. NCBI lineage: Eukaryota > Metazoa > Chordata > Mammalia > Rodentia > Muridae > Rattus > Rattus norvegicus. The sequence continues at coordinate 84,587,860 of NC_141544.1, forward strand.
AGATTTTCTAAGCCCACACCTAGTTGTATAACCTACATGTCCCCAGACCATTACCAATTTCCCAAACACTGTTAAGATGCATCCCCATATTGACACATCACCCCGGCATACTCAGTCTACCGTTAGTCCATTAGGTCGCTGTTCACTGTTGTTATAAAAATTACTGTGATGAGAAACTTTATATACGTGTCTACACATCTGTTATTTCCCCATGGTATAGTCGCAGGGTTGACATTAGTATCAGAAGGGCGTAGAGATGCTATAAGTATGGGTTTGTAGTACCAGATTGCCTTCAGAAAGGTTTATCCTTTCAGGTCCTGTCAGTAGAGAGGAATACATGACATACTATCTCTATACTAGATCTTCCTTTTGTAATCAATAGTTACAAAAGTGATTAGGGTGTGTACTGGCTGGTTTTGTATGTCAGCTTGACACAAGTTGGAGTTATCACAGAGAAAGGAGCCTCCCTTGAGGAAATGCCTCCATGAGATCCAGCTGTAAGGCATTTTCTCAATTAGTGAACAAGGTGGGAGGGCCCATTGTTGGTGGTGCCATCCCTGGGCTGGTAGTCCTGGGTTCTACAAGCAAGCTGAGCAAACCAAGGGAAGCAAGCCAGTAAGCAACATCCCTCCATGGCCTCTGCATCAGCTCCTGCTTCCTGACCTGCTTGAGTTCCGGTTTTGATTTTCTTGGTTGGTAAACAGCAATGTGGAAGTGTAAGCTGAATAAACCCTTTCCTCCCCAACTTGCTTCTTGGTTATGATGTTTGTACAGGAATAGAAACCCTGACTAAGACAGGGTGTACATGTTTTGTTTTTACATATGTTCTTGATCATTAATAAATAATTGTGCATATATTTTAGTGACATATATTTTTATCTGAATTATATGTCCACATTTCTTTCATGTAGAAAATGGCAATGCTAATATTTTTCTCATTAACCTGCTACAGATAAACCAGTGAAGGGCTTAAGAATCATTTTACAACAAACCTGATTTACTTTTATTTTTCATATTATGCACATTGGTGATTTGACTGCACGTCTGTGTGGGGGTGTACAGGAGTTACAGACAATTGTGAGCTGCCATGTGGGAACTGAACCTGGAACTTCTAGAAGAGCAGCCAGTGCTCTTAACCACTGACTCATGTCTCTAGGCCCTGTGACAGAGTTAGTGGCATTTTCCTGATGCTCCCTCAGAAAAGCAGCCCCATATATAAGATGGGATCTTCTCAAGCACAGCTGCGGTGCTGTTGGGTGCTGAGTCCTTTCTTTGGGTGGTGTCCTGGTTGTTTTGTATTGCTGTCTGTTAGCAAAATATCTAACAGGAAAGACTGGAGGCAGGAAAGATGTGTCTGGGCTCACGGTTTCAGACGGACTCCAGTCTGTGGTCATAATGTGTGGACATGGTAGAGGTGTGGTGGCAGAAATGTGAGGTAGGGTTTATTCCCCTGTGCTTGTGCTGCTCTGACTAAGAATAATATCTCCCATAGGCTCGCCTCATACACTTAAATACTTAGTCCCCAAGTGGTGGAGCACTTTGAGGAGGTTGAGGAGTTTGTGGCCTTGTTGGAGGAAGTGTGTCACTGGAGGCAGGTTTTGAGCGGCTAAGGATTCCAGCCATTTCCAGTTTGCCCTCTCTGCTTTGCATTTTGCTCTCAGCGGGCACGCTCCTGCCACCGTGCCTGATGCTGGTTTGCTCGTGCCCTATCATCAGCTTTCATCCCTCTGGAATCATAAACCGGAATAAACGGTCTCTTCCTCAAGTTGCCTTTGGTTGTGGTGTCTTATCACAGCAATGGACAAGTAACCAGTACGGTGGTGGCCCACGAAACAGAAAACACAAGCCAGAACTAAAGTGTGTGTGTGTGTGTGTGTGTGTGTGTGTGTGTGTGTGTGTGTGTGTGTGTTGTGGGAGGTGCGGGGAAGGGCGGGAATAGCTTTCCAAGGCTAGCTTCCATTGGCCCGGCTCTAACTCACTTCAACTCCTTCAAACTCCTTCAAAAGAAGTTTACAGGTTGGGAAACCAAGCGTCCCCCAAGCCTGTGGGGGGGATGTTTCAGATCCAAATCAGAACAGGTAGGAGAGAATACCCAGGGCAGTGTGCTCCATTGCATGGTTGCTTCCCATTACACGTGCCCTTTGGCCTGAATGGATTTCAGCTGTAGCGAGCAAGACCATACTGCTGGCAAAAACCACAAGGCTTATTTTCTCCTGGTCTGTGCTCATGCAGCAGTAAGGGAATCTACAGCCCAGGCTAGACCTTCAGGATTCTAATCGCAGGATTACAGCTGGGTTAGCCAAGCGGCATTGACTGGAGCATGCGCGTGGGCACCAGTGGAACGGGGCCTTAGTTTTGGTGTAACGCCGTGCTATCTATTGAAGTATCATTATCATATTGAAAAATGCCCAGGGCTAGCATTTTTCTCCTGCTTTCCTCCCTCCCTTCCCCTTTATCTTTCTGCTGTTCTAAGCTGTCAAGAATCACTTAGCCCGTTAGACTTGCTCTATTTTCCCGAGAGGCCTCCGTTTTATGTGTCTTCTTCTTTGACGAACACAGGTTTCTGAGGGGACGCAAAGAATAAAATGGCATTTTGAAGGCTGTTCCTGAGGTAGCCCTGGCCGTTTAGGAGAGTGAACAACCAACAACTCCTCTCGGGTGGGCATCCTCTTCAGCCTGATATTTCCAAAGTTTGTTTTGCTTGCCTGTTAAGCAATTTGCTCAATGTCAATAGATAGCACGGCGTTACACCAAAACTCAGGCCCGGGTCCAGTGTCGCCCACGCGCATGCTCCAGTCGATGCCGCTTGGCTAACCCAGCTGTAATCCTGCGATTAGAACACCGAAGGTCTAGCCTTCAATCATGGACCATCAGAAAGCCTGCCCAAAAATCCATGGCAGGTGTTCAGGGGATGGGGCACACGTGGGGCATTTGTCAGAACATTGGATTGCGGGGCTATGAGAATCAGCAAACTGAGAAGTGAGAGAAAAATCTTTAATGGAGACCAGGACACCCTTCCCCTGGGTCAAATGGCTGTGAGGGAGATTGGACCATTGGCAGAGAAAACTAAAGAAGATTAATGGTGATAGGAACAAGGCGGTTCATTTCTCTCCTCGAAGAGTAAATTTACGAACTCCGTATGTTGTCTGGATCAGAAATTGTAAAAGGCTAGGCTGGATATGGTGGTGCACACTTTAACCCTGCATCTGGGCAGAGGCAGGTAGATTTCTGGTTTGAAGCCAGGCTGATGTACACTGAGAGTTCCAGGCCCGTGAGAACTACATAGTGAGATCTTGTCTCTTTAAAAAAAAAAAAAAGAAAAAGAAAAAAAGTTTGCCTCCCCCTCAAAAAACCCTCTGTAGCTAAGGAAGAGTGGGGTGGGGAGAGAGGGTATGGTGCTTAGTTTTGAGAACTTGGCACAATCTAAACTTACCTGCTGTATTAGTTATTTCTCTGTCATGTGATAAAGTACCATGACTGAAGCAACGTCTAGAAGGAAAGAGTGTATTTGGGCTCATGGATCCAGAGACAGAGAGAATTTGGAATGGAGTTAGGGCAGGAGAGGAAGGAAACATGGCAGCAGGCAGTTAGATGAAAAACAGAGATCGCATCTTTAACCACAAACATGAAGCTGAGAGAGCAAACTGGAAGTAGAGCTAAAGTGCAAGCTCTCAAGGTCCAACCCCAGTGACCACCTCTCCAAACAGCACCATTAATTGGGGACCAAGAGTTCAAGTACCTGTGCTTATGGGAACATTCTTATTCAAACCACAACTGGGGAGAGAGTCTCGGTGAGGAGTTGTGTGGATCAGGTTGACCTGTGGGCATGTCTGTGGGGGCTTATCTTGATTACGTTGTTGATTGAGATGGGAAGAACTGCCCATGGTGGGCGGCACCATTCCCTAGATTTGGGTCCAGGACTGTATAAGAATTGAGAAAGTGAGCATGAAGTTCTTGTTCATACTCTCCCTATGTTCTTTTTTTTTTTTTAAGATTTTTTTTTATTATATATGAGTACACAGTCATTGCCTTCAGACACACCAGATGAGGGCATCGGATCTCATTACAGATGGTTGTGAGCCACCATGTGGTTGCTGGGATTTGAACTCAGGACTCCGGAAGAACAGTCAGTGCTCTTAACCACTGAGCCATCTCTCCAGCACCTCTCCCTATGTTCTTGACTGTGGGTGTAGCTAGCTGCTTTACCAGCTGCCTTGACTTCCTCATAATGATGGATTAGGACCTGGAATCCGGAGTTAAAATAAATTCAACCTTCCTTAAGTTGCTCCTATCAGAGTAATTTATCACAGCAACTGGCAACAAACCGAGGATGGTAGGGTTGTGTGAGGTTATGCCAAGGCACAGCAATGAAGACCAAGGCTTGATCTTTAGGTATAACCAGAAGGAACATATATGACTCCTGGCTTTTACATGTCAGTCCCTCTCTCAAGGTGCATGGTAAATTGTTCCTGGTGAATTTCCCCATGGGACAGGAAATAGAGCTTGTAAGAATTGGGTGATGTGATAGGGTGCTTTCTGGGTTAAAGGAACAGATTTCCTAAGGCAGTCACTGCTACACATTTTAGATAATAGAAGAATGGAAGGTACGTTTTCTATCCTAAGCCAGAGGCGATGGCGGACATGTAAGACTGTTACAAAATATGTGCAATGTACTCAGGTCGATCCCCTACCTTCTCCTTTGGATAAACAAAACTCTGGTACCTCTTGCTAAATTGATTGCTCAATCCGTTGTTGGGTCATGACTTACTGAGCAAAATCTCTCCATTCTGAGTTGCATTATATTCTCTAAAAGGGCAATGCCCATGGGTGTCATCACCTGCACCCTTTGTAGATACAACACCATGGAAATTATACACAGAAATTTTTCCGAAGAAAAGTGAATTTTTTAAAAGTGAATGTTTTGTACATAATTAAAAACAACCAACTAATCAACCAACACAACCAACAAAACCCAACCCAAACCAACTAACCAACCAAAGAAAAAAACAAAAACTTGGGAGTGGAGAGATGACTCAGCAGGCAGAGCTCTTACAGATCTTATGGAGAACCCAAGTTTGATTCCCAGCTCCCATACCATGGAAGCTCATAGCCATCTGTAATTCCAGCTCCAATAGATTCAGGACCCTCTTCCAGCATCTGTAGGTAGGCATTGCACTCACATGTACAAACCTGCACGCATGCACACACGCATGCATGCACGCACGCACACGCACAGGCACCAAATATGTTTTAATTCTGGTTAACCTCCATCCTTTTAACCTATAGAAGGATGCCAGTACGTTTGAAATTGTCCAGAGGGTGGTTCTGTAAGGCCAGATCTGCCCCAGCCTTATGTGACATACACGCAGAAGTTTCTAGAAGATCACTTTTTGAGTCTTGTTTTTGCTTAAGATGGGGCATCAATCCCTCGCCAGGTTCCCAGGGCCCCTTGGCTGTGCACACAAAGAGAACCCGGCCTTTCTTGTTTGGGCCTTTGCTTCTTCCTATGCGATTGAATTTACAGAGGAACTGTTTGCCTTTGGTTGCACATCCTGAATCAAAATCAGGATGCTGCTGGCATAAAAACTGCTCCCACCCTTGCCTGAAATAACTGAATAGGGAAGTAGAACGACCCCCCCCCCCCCCGCCTTTCCAACCTTAAAGAAAGAGACTCATAATTTACTGTGTTCTGGCAATATATCAAAAGTCAACCCATTCACTTACAGTAAAAGCAGGGAGGGAAGGACAATGGATAAGCAGAGAGGTAAAAGCACCTCATTAAAAGGAACAAATTGTTCAGCTGACACAAGAATAGTGGGGTTTAGGTGTTAGTTAACCAGAGTCCAGCGGCCTTCGGGGATGCCTTCCTTTCTGTGGGGTCTGGAGAAGGTGCAAAGCCACGGGCTCAGCTCTTTCAGTTATTCAGTCTGACAGATGCACTTTAGCTTCTTCTTTAGCATTCTAGTTTTCCATGGGAGGTACAAAGTCATCTGTCGTCTGTCTGTCTGTCTATCTATCTCTGTCTATTTATTTTTCTCTATCTATATCTCTATCTATCTCTATTTATCTTTCTCTATCTATCTATGTCTATCTATCTCTGTCTATCTCTCTATCTCTGTCTGTCTATCTATCTATCTATCTATCTATCTATCTATCTATCTATCTCTATCTCTCTATCTCTGTCTGTCTATCTATCTATCTCTGTCTATTTATCTTTCTATATCTATCTATCTATCTCTGTCTATCTATCTATGTCTATCTATCTGTATCTCTCTATCTCTATCTCTATGTCTGTCTGTCTATCCATTTCTCTGTCACTTATCATCTGCCTATCTATCATCTATCTGTTTATCTGTCTATCATCTATCATTTATTTACATCATCTGTTTATCCTCTATCATTCATCTATCTGTCATCTATATTTATCTATCATCTATCATCTATATATCTGTTATCTATCATTTATTTATCTCTACCATCTATCTATCTATCTATCTATCTAGTCTATCTCTATCATTTATTTATCATCTATTTATCTATCATCCACTTGTCATCTACCATCTATTTTTATCTATCTATCATCTATCTATCTATTATCTATCTACCTACCTACCTACCTACCTACCTACCTACCTACCTATCTATTCCTTAATAGTTCTGAAGGTCAGAAATCTGCAGTGAAGGTGTTGGCAGCCACACTCCTTCCTTAGGCTCTGACAGGGGCCCTTCTCTGTCTTTTCCAGCTTCTGGCAGCTCCAAGCATTCTATGGCTTATTGTGACTGGTGCCACTCTGGCCTCTGCCAGTGTCTTCACAGGTTTCTCCTCCTTGAATTTCTCCTCTGTGTGTATCTCTTGTCTTGACAGATACTTGTCATTGGACTTAATGCCACCTAGCAAACCAAGATGATTTTGACCGGGAAGACTTAATTGCATCTCTGAAGACCACTTCCACTCCTACTAAGGTTACTTAATAAGTGCTGAGTCTCGCACAGAAATTCAACCTGCATTCAACCCACCATAGGGGACGCAAGGTAAAAAAAGACAGGTCTCTTGCTCTTGAGGGACTCAGTCTAGTGAAAAAGACAAATAATTAAATAACAATGTCAAAGCAGCACCAGGGCTAGAGAGATGTCTCTGTGGTTGAGAAGCTCACTGCAAAGGATCTGAGCTTGGGTCCTGGAACCCACATCTGGAATTTCACCACTGCCTATAGCAGTGGCTCTAGGAAGGTCTGATGTTTCTGGCTTCCACAGGGATCTACCCTTATATGTGCATACAAATCCCCTATCAAACTGTGCTGGTTTGAATGAGAATATCCCCAGAGGCTATTATGTTGATTTGAATGCTGGGTCCATGGCATGTGGCACTATTAGGAGATGTGACCTTGTTACAAGAAGTGTGTTACTCTGGAGGCAGTACTTTGAGGTCTCATATATATGCTCAAGTCTAGCCAATGTGACAGAGTCTCCTCCTGGATGCTTTTGGGTCAAAATAGAACCCTAGGCTCTTCCAGTACCATGTCTTCCCGCACACCGTCATGCTTCCCACCATGATGATAGTGACTGAACCTCTGAAACTGAAAGCCAGTCCCAAGTCAATGTTTGCCTTTATAAGAATTGCCTTGACCGCTGTATCTCTTCACAGCAATAAAGCCCTAAGACAGCTCTTACGTTTGAATACTTGGTTCCCAGTTGGTTGGAACTATTTGGGAGGGGCTAGGAGGTCTGGTCTTGATGGAGAAATTAAGTCACTGTGGCCAGCCTTGAGGTTTCAAAAGACTCAGTTCCATCCCCAGTGTGTTCTTTGCTGTATGGATCAGGGTGTGAGCCCTCAGCTGCTGCTCCAGTGCCATGTTTGCCCACTTGCTGCCACGCTCCCAACTATGACGGTCATGAACTTCCACCCTTCGAACCTCTAAGCCATAACACACCCTTTCTTCTAAAGGCTGTCAGATCATAGCAATAGAAAAGTCGCTGAGACAAAACAAGCCTTTAAAATGTGTATAGTTTACAGGGAAAGAATGTTTGTAGACAGAGCTAAGCTCAGAGGGCTGAGAGGATCTTGAAAGGCAAGATAGGAGTTGATATGGGGACTGTGGCGGGGCAGAGGTAGGGCATATGCTTCTTATCTTGAGACACTGTAGTTTCCTGGCATCTCAAACTCATCCTTGGGAGCCAACAGACTGAATCAAAGTTCAGTCCATAAAAGAAGGGCTGATAATAGCACAGCCAGATCTGTGGTTGAGTTCAGCCAAGCCATTTGCTCATCTGGGGGTTTTGGGGACTTGGTAGTGAAAGCAAGGACGGTGACAGACATAAATGGTTGGGATCTAGGGCACCATGCTGTAGGTCATTGGCTTCCAATGCTGTTCCTGGGAAAGGAGCATTTGCATTGCCCTTAGAGTCCAGTGGTATGCGACCCTTCCCAGGTCAGAGCATGAATAACCCTGCAAGGATACATGGGCCAGAGCTGCTGTCCACCAAGAAAAACACTCTGGCTTTGATTCAATGTTATGTCTGATCTGTACTGTGTTGGGGAAGGTGGTCGATGCCCTGGTATCCCATAGAGAGACAAGACAGAGTTCTACTTCTGTTTTTTTGCAGAACATCATTTATGGTTCTTCATACTCTTGTATTTGTTGTGCCACAAAGATTTTCAGCTGCAGATATAATGGAAATATGGTTGATATGCCTAAATGTCATTGACTTGTTGTTGGAAAGAAAAATACTTTTATTTTTAGAAACACATACTAAAGTATTTATGGGTGGTTCACTAATGTCTTCAATATTTAAATGTTCAGGCAAATGTATTATAGATCAACCTAAAATAGAAATATACAGAATTGCCGGATGGGTATGGTGGTGTACGCTTTTAATCCTAGCACTCAGATTAAGGGCATTTTGTGTGTGAAGCTAACCTGGGCTACATAGCAAGACCCTGTCTCAAATTATGTAAATAATAAATAAACAAAAAAAAATAGGAAAGGACTATGGAATTGCTAAATCCATGTAAGATTTGTGTGGTGATTAGCATATGCTTGGCCCATGGGAAGTGGCACCGTTAGGAGGGACGGCTTTGTTGGAGTAGGTGTGACCTGGTTGGAGGTTGTGCTCCTGGGGGTGAGTTTTGAGGTGCTGTGCTCAAGCATTGCCCAGTGTAGAAGACGGTTTTCTTCTGGTGGCCTTTAGATAAACGTAGAGCTCTCTGGTCTTCCATTACCGTGCCTGCTGCACAGTGCCACCCACCAGTGCCATGCTTCCCACCAGGATAGAGGACTGAACCTCCGAAACTGTAAGCCAGCCCCAGTTAAAGGTCTTCCTTTCTAAGAGTTGGTCACGGCGCAACTCTTCCCAGCAGTGGAAAGCCTAAGACAGTTTGCTAAACATATGAATATCCATTGTCCTATGCTTTCCGTTCATCTATGAGATTTAAATGCTTCTTAGTGCAACTTGGAGAGAGAGGGAGGGAAGGAGGAAAGTTTATGAAACAGAGTTTAGTCAACTATGTTTCTTGGGACCCAGGAAGGCGAAATGGATGAGAGTTAGGAACCAGAAAGCACTGAAGTTTATTTCTTAATTTTTGTGTGGGTACATGTATTTTGTTTCTTTTTTTGGAGGGAAGGGTTATTGTTTGTAACTTCCCTTTGATTCTCAAAGGTGACAATTAGCTCCATTCCTCAAGGTTAAACAACAGTTCCTAAAAGGAGAAAGAATTTTTTATGCATTTTTTTTGTAAATGTGTGCAAGCAGGAAGATAATTTCTTGTTGATGCATTCACTACAAATACTTTGTTACAAAATTTAGACTAAGTATAACTTAATGGTCTATTTATCAATTTCTTGGGTTTTTTTTTTTTCCAAGACAGGATTTCTCCATATAGCTCTGGATGTCCTGGAACTCACTCTGTAAACTAAGCTGGCCTCAAACTCACAGTGTCTATGAGTGCTGAGATTCAAGGCATGCACCACCACTGCCTGGTAATTTCTCGATTATTCTTTTCTTTCCTTTTTAGACATTTTTAAAAAGATTTATTTATTTGTTTATCTGAGTATACTGTAGCTGTCTTCAGACACACAGAAGAGAGCATCAGATCCCATTACAGATGGTTGTGAGCCACCATGTGGTTGCTGGGATTTGAACTCAGGACCTCTGGAAGAGCAGTCAGTGCTCTTAACTGCTGAGCCATCTCTCCAGCCCTCTTGATTATTCTTAACTAGCGCTTTTATTATTTCAGTTCAATTAGAATTTTTAAACTTTCACATAGATTTAAATTAGTGAGTATTAACACTCACACATTTTCTTTCCCTGGTGGTAATTTTAAATTAAAATAATAACTTTCATATATTTCTAGATTATAAAATGTACATAGGCTCATCATATGCAATTTTTAAACAAAATGTGTGAGAGATGGCTCAGTGATTATGAGTACTTCCTGCTCTTGCATAAAAAGGACCAAAACCAGTTACATTCTCTGTATAATTCAGATAGTTCACAACTTCCTGTACTGACAACTGTACAGGATTTGACCCTCTCTTCTGGCTTCTGCGGGCACCCCCCCCAAATAATGACAATAATTAATTAATAAAGCTTTAAATAAATGCAGGAAGAAAGAAGGAAGCCACCACTAGCCCATGCTCCAGAGGGGGTCACTATCAATTAAGCTGCCCCCTAAACCTCCAGGTTCCACATGGCCATATAACTGTGGGTGAAAATGTATCCTTTTAAGACCCATCTACACTCAGGACTGGAGGGTGGTTACGAACACTGTCTATTCTTCCAGAGATCTTGATTCCTAGGAGGCTCACAACCGTCTGGACTGGATCTGACGTCCTCTTCTGGTGTGTAGGCTTACAAGCAGATAGGGCACTAATATATGCAAAATAAACAAATGAATCTTTTATTAAAAAAAAAATCCCAATTTCTGGGACAACCCCCTGACAAGCTCCTTTATTTTGACATCTATACAACTTTGGAAAACTTTGTTTCCCAACTTTTCCAGAAAAGCATTTAGATCAATGTCTTTGGTTTTTTAAGTATAGTTTTTCTAAATCGACTTTTTTTTTTTTGTTTTAGTAACTTTCTCTTGGGGTCTCTTCTCCTCTTGTTTAGTAGCCTGAACTTATTATTCTAGCTCATTGCCCATAGTTACATGGATTTGACTCCATTGAGCTCCTGTGTCAAAAAAAAAAACCCAAACTTTAGTTTTCTTAAAGATAGTAAATTAGGTTTTTATGGTTTTTTTGTTTGTTTGTTTTCTTTCTCTGTTTTTTTGTTGTTGTTCAGAAAGGGAATTAGGACAATAGTTCTAAATTTAGCTGAATAAGGTGGAAGAAATCAAACCAAACTAAAACAAAACAACACAAAAACACACAAACAACCCCTCCCCCTTACTCTTGGATGTGACTCATTCTTATGACTGATGTATGCTGGGAACCAGGTAGTGTGAGAAGAAGAGCGAGAGTTCAGGCTGCCTGTAAAAGCCAGGAGCTTGCCAGGCCTCCAGTCCCCAGAGGTATGAGGGGAGCAGAGGAGCCCGGAGAGGGCAGAGAGCTAAGGGCAGTGCTGTTTGCCCTCCTCTGGCTTTCAACACTTGGTAAAGGCCTAATCTCATTTTGATTTAAACCACAGTAATTTGTTTACTTACATCAACATGTGTAAAGCCTGACAAAGCGTCTTGCACTTGATAAGCAGGAAACATCTAATTTCCCTGGTGAGTGCTGGTTCTGGACCGTTTGTATCTTTCTGCACAGTAAATAAGACCTTGGTGGTCTGGGTCCAAGCACACCTGTTCTGGGCCTCGAGTTTGCTTCTAATTAGCACTCAGACCTTAGCAAACTTGCTTAACGACTCTGGAGCTGGTTTCTTACTTGTAAAATAGAATCATAATAGTTTCCACCTTACTGAGAAATGGAAAGAGTTAAGCAGACACATCCCCATAATGATGTCTCCTATCCCCCAAGGGCTTGCTTCACTTGGGGGTGGGGGCGCGAGATTTTGGTAAGGCCACCTGTCACTGAGCACAGCAGTTTTGGTCCAAGGTTGGCTAGACTGCCTGCTTTGGCTCTGAGGTGAAGCAGGATACTATAGAGACTATGCAGATGCATCATGGGAGCAAGGAATCGGGAGACAAGATATGTCCTTCAAAGCCACACCCCCTGTCTCAAAAAAAAAAAAAAATCCCCATTCTCCACAGGTCTATTGCTTTCTATAATCTGTTTGAATTTTGAATCTACCAATGTATTCATACATTGATAAAGGCAAAACTCTCACGATCTTGTAACTCCGAGAAGCTCTGTCTGTGAGGAGCTTCATCAGGGACCAAGACTTCAGTCAGTACATGAGCCTTGGCCGGTGTAGGTGGTGGTGATGGTGGGGGAGGGGGAAGGGTTGGGGTGGTGAAGGTGGAGGCGGTATTTGTGTGTGTGCATGTGCTTATGTGTGAGTACGTGTGTGTGTGTGTGCGCACGCGTGTGCACATGTGCATGTGTGTGTGTGTGTGTGTGTGTGTGTGTGTGTGTGAACCTGTATTAGTTACTGTTTTTTGCTGCTGTGACACAGTGGAATGAAGGAAGGATTTCTTTGGGCTTATGGCTTGAGGCTAAAGCCCATCCTAGCTGGGAAAGTATGAGAGAGGTCAACTCCCTGTGAGCAGTGCTACCCTTGGGAAGGCGGTCCTAGATTGTACTAGAAAACAAGCTGAGCAAGCTATGGGGAGCATCCCCTAAGCAGATTCTTCCACAATCTCTGCTTCAGTTCCTAGCTCTGCGTTCCTACCCTGAGTTCCTACCATAGCTTCCTTTGATGAAAGATCCTAAACTGTAAGATGAGATTAGACCCCTACCTCCCCAAACCGCATGTCGATCATGATGTTTAGTATAGCAACAGGAAAGAAAACTAAGACAACATTGAACTCCTGATCTCCATGGGCTTGTGGTCACCTGATAATGCAAAATATATTCAGTCCAACGTCATAATTTTCCTCAGTCTTTGACAGTTTCAATACCATTAAAAATAGAGACAAACTTTTAGCCATGCCCATTTTTAAATAAAATAATAAGTTATGTATACAGAAGCACAGAGTTACTATCTTGGAATGAGAATATCCCCATTCCAAAAGAGCAAGAACTAGCAAAACAGCAAAGCAAGCCCAAAGGCAAGTGGGGAAGGTACAATCCCTGTGGATCTGCATCCAGCATCTGGGGCTTGCGATGGTATCATCTGGGCTCCGACGGCATTCGGAAGCCCTGTCTCCCCAACTGTGTTCCTATAGCACATATCATATTTCTCTTGGGCTGTCTCTGAGACAGGCAAGCATAAGAGATAGTTTAGCTTGGGACCCCATCTGGTTTTCAGTTATAAACATCACCTCCTTGTGATAATGCAAAACCTGGTTCCTTCATCTGAACATACTACGTTCACATCTGCCTCTAAACAACGCCTCTAAATAACTTCAAAACCTCTTGAAACGCACCTCCACACCGGGCTAGAGGTAACCTGTCTCTGAGCAATAGCATAAGTTTTTCCTTCCCTGGTTATAATCAAATTTGTACAGTTTTTATTCTAGTCTATTCTCAAAATATGAATGCTGGAAGGGCTGGTCTGCCTTGAGCTGGTTTGGGCTTCGGGCACAGTAGGGCACATCTTGTAACCTCTTGGGGATAGTACCCTATTTACCGTCTCATCCCTGTACATGGTGGCAAGTGCATATAATTTAAGTCAGATATATTGTGGGAAGGAACATTCAAAGTAAGGAAAGTATTATATAACCTAATTTATCAGTCAAAATGGAGAATCCACCCAAACTAGACCACTTAGTAGCCAGTCCTTCGTCTCTTGAACCCCATGGAAAGAAGCCCCAAACAATAATTGGGGTCCTTGAGTTCTGTCACTTGTGTGGTTCAGTGTCCCTCTTTTTTGCCATCCTTCTGTAATCTCCTGTCCTTTTGATCCAATGAGTTGATCTTGCTTCTTTTGCAAATCTGGGTTAGCCCTTGCTGTCAATTCTCTGGCAAAGTGAGTCAAGTGTCTGGAAACACCCAGCTCAGATCTTGACCGTGGCTGAGTGTCTACTCAGTGTCTATAGTTTTCCTTGGTGATGTCTCATGTTTTAGATAATGTACTATACAATATAACAATATCATGATACATGGTGTCCCCACTGCAACTCAGGAGCTCCCCATAGATCCAGCCATGCCGAATGATGTCTGGCTTCAGGGGCTTCCGGGAACTTTGGTGTAAGCCTCTTTGACCCCTCATTCTTGCTTTTTTGCATTTATGAAAAACCAGTCATTGTGTGAATGATACTAAGTTCTTGCTGCCAGCTCAAGAAATAGTCTGCCCCCTTGAATCACAGCTGCAGTGGCCCCTGAGTGTCTTCCTGACTGAATGTGGAAAACATTTTGCCAGGGGGCTCTGACACAGCAAAATGCCTTTGGTGCTGTCTGTTCAATCTGTTTTCAAATGGAAGCCTTTTTTCAAAGGAGTTTGCATCGTTACACACTTTCCCTGAATGCGGTCTTGCCTTCAAGGCACCTTTCCAACCTTTCTGTTTTCTCACTGCAAACTCTGGTTTCTCTTTAGTAGCACTAAGTACAGATGTCCTCCTTCAAACGCAGTTTGTCTGGACCTTTTTAGTGAGATGGCTCAGTGGTTAAAGAGGCTTGCCACCAACTCTGAGGACCTGAGTTCAATCCCCAGAGGGTACATGGTAGAACAGAACTGACTCCCACAAGTTGCCCTCTGACTCCACACCAGGATACAAACATACACACATGCGTGCACATGTACACACACACACACACACACTCACACACACACACACACAGACACACACAGGTTCACACTTCTTACCTCACCATCTTTCTCCTTTGAATTCTCCCTAAATCTGATGGAAGGTAAGGAGAAGTAACAATGCTGTACTGAATGTCACACGGTCTTGAATTTTCCCATCAAGCAACGTAGCTCATTACTTTGTCAGGACAAGTTCCAGCCATATCCGTAGTATTTGCCAGATGTAAAATGATTCCCAATAGATCCCTTATTCTTCTGAGAAGCCTCCTGAGCAAGGGTTGCTTTTCTCTGTGGATTCTGGGGTCCCATACTCCACCAAAATGGTCTATTAACCTTTGCTTGCAGCATGCTAGGGCTTTGCTATCCCAAGGCTCTAAACGCTTTCACACTCCTCCTGTCAACCAGTTCTAAAGGCTTAAGAACCGCAGGGTCAGGTTTATAATGGCAAATACCCCACACTCTGATAACAATTTTCTGTATTAGCTACTTTTCTGTTGCTGTAACAAAATACCTGTTAAGAACGGAGTTGGGGTTGGGGATTTAGCTCAGTGGTAGAGCGCTTGCCTAGGAAGCGCAAGGCCTCGGGTTCGGTCCCCAGCTCCGAAAAAAAGAACCAAATAATAATAATAATAATAATAATAATAATAATAATAATAATAATAATAATAAATAAATAAAAGAACGGAGTTAAGGAAGAAAGGTTTCTTTTGGCTCATGGTTTGAGGGTACAGTCTGTTTTGATGGGGAGGGTGTGTAGGAACTCAAAGGCTGCCTGCTCTCATCTCAGTGGACCGGGAGACAGAGGAGAAAAACCCTAACACTTGCCTGGCCTTCTCCTTTTTCTCTTTTTATTTAGTCCAGGGCCCAAAACTGTGGGATGGTGCTACTCACATTAAGGACAGGTCTTTTTCCTTCTGTGAATCCCGTCTGGATACTCTCATAGGCGTCTTACAGCGTTACTAATGTCCTTAATCCAATCAAGTTGTCAGTGAAGGTCCGTTAGAATCTCCAAACCTTGACAACACTATCTTATTTAACTATCATAGCTCTGTGAGTTAGATATTAGCCTCCTCCAGTCACAGACAAGAAAGCCGAGAGCTACAAGGGGCAGGCAAAGCAAACCAACCTCTCTTTTGTTGTGTCTTTGCCTAAACTCTGCCTGAAACAGCTATTGGAAGACTCCAGGCTTCGTACAGGAGTGTGCCAGGGTGAACCAGACCCGTGTTGGGTCAGTGGCTGATTGCACCTAAGGAGGGAAGGTCAATAATTGTCTTTCTGAAGTGATGTAGGTTTTTATCCCTGACCTTAGTTTCCCCACATTCTGTGTATAAGCTTCCACTGCAGTAGTGAGTGGGAACAAAAGGGGGGGGTGGTATAAAGAGAGAAGAGAGAAAGGAAGGAAGGAAGGAAGGAAGGAAGGAAGGAAGGAAGGAAGGAAGGAAAGAGGCAGGCTCAAGTACATCGATAACGGGTTATGTACCTAAGGCAGCCATTAGAAAGGAGACCCAGGTAATGGTGGTGGTGCACGCCTCTTAACTCAGCACTCAGGAGGCAGAGGCAGGCGGATTTTTGTGAGTTTGAGGCTAGCTCGCTCTACAGAGTGAGTTCTAGGACAGCCATAGCTACACAGAGAACCCTGACTCAAAAACAAACAAGTAAGTACAATAAACAATAAATAAATGAGTAAACAAACAAATAACTAGGAGAATGGGATTTGAACTGAGGATGCTTGGTCCTCTCCGGAGCCTTTCCATCTCTCTTTGCACACATGCACTCAGTGATGACCTCAGGACTGTCTCCCCATGGTGGATAAGAAGACATGCTTGTAAAAGCTGCATTTACCAGTCTGCTGTTTAACTCTTCGAAAGAATGGCATTAAAGCTCACATTCAAATAACCTCCCGGAAAAGGGCCCAGTCCGGTGGAGATTTCTGCTATTCCGTGTTCCAATCAGCTGCTGAGATTGGGCTGCAGCTGGACTCTTCTCCCACATGCATGAGTGTGTTACCAGGAATGGAGACCTGGACGGGCTTGCCAGGGCCCGGGCACCCTGCCGAGTCACACCCAAGTGGTGAGCGCTTGCCAGCTTCGGGGGCTAAGCTATTGCCCTGAGAGTCTGGGCAGGGCAGGCAGCTCTGTGCTGATTCTTTTGTCTCCTGGGCAACAGCCTGGAGCAGGCTGTGGTCACCCGTGGGAACGTTCCTCCTGAGTCAGCAGTGCCTGGAGTGTCTCAGGGTGTGGCTGTCTGTTCTTTGGGGCCTCTTTATCTTGCAGGATGTCACTGCGCCATCATGGGTTCGGGGCTAGAGCTACAGGGCAAGGGCTGTTTGGAAACCCCTGTTAACTGGGTTGTTGAGGCATGCGTAAATCACTTGGGGAGGGGGGCGGGGCTATAACTGTAAGTGCGCTAGCGTAGAGCATCAGACAGCAACTGGAGGCTTCAGTTCTAATCGACCCCTCTTCTGGTTAGTTATATTAATTGGGGGATAATTCGCATTCTCATCTCCGAGCCTCAGTTTCCCCATCTAGACAATGCCAGGTCCGTTTTTGTCACTGGATTGTCTCGATTCAAATGAGATACTTGAGTACAGGCCCTTCGAGGCAGTGTTTGATGTCTCAATGAGGCGAGGAGCCTTTTTTTTTTTTTTTTAATTCACTCTGTAGACCAGGCTGGCCCAGAACCCAGAGATCCGCCTGCTTCTGCCTCCTGAGCGCTGGGATTAAAGGCGTGCTCCAGCACTGCCGAGCAGTTTCGGGAGCCAATTTCTTATGTAGCTACAACTTCCTAATTCCTCCAGACTGCTCGTCTTTTTGAGGAATCTGGCCCATGGCTGCATTCTGAGGTGCCGGTGGAATTCCCGAGAAGTAGGGGAATGGTAGGATGGGCTGTGGAGGCCCCAGGATGAGCCCATCATATTGTATGTAGTTGCGGAACTTGATTCTATCGCCGACTTCCGTGGTCGGGATTTCAGTCTGTTAACCAGGAAGTAATATTTCCTCCTTGGTGCCTCTTAGCGGAACCTGTGAAGCCTCTTGCTTTGGGGATGAGGAGTGTCCATGGGACACAGATTCCCTGTGCAGAGCGAAGAGCTGTCCAAACCGAGAACCAGAGATGATAGAAAGGCTCTGAGGAAGTTACATGTCATCCCAGTCAGAACCAGACTACGGGGGTTGAGGTGGGGGGAGAACAAAGGGAGGTTCTGGAGAGAGATGACAGCTGTTGGGGCTTGGTCACCCTCCCTGTCCACTGTGTGTTTGCATTAGGAGCGACGTAATGTTTTCAGGTGGCTTTGGGGACAAGGAGATGGGTGGTATCAGGCGTTCCTTCCCATACGTCCAAGGGTGTTGCCATCAGCCTGTGCACATGAGGACCCAGATTTAGCCGCAATGTGACCATGTGGTGTCAGTTTGAATGACGCTGGTTCCGGTTACTTCTAACTTCATTCTGATCATAGATACCTCCAGGATCTCAGCCAGGAGAGCAAGCAACTGGAACCCAGATGATAGAAGGTCATGGGGACAGGGATGTTTGGTTTGGAACATCAGACTCCTCTCCACGTACCCGAGGAGCCATTAATTCTGTTAGGTCTCTCTCCCTGTTGTCGTTTCTTTTACTCTCCAGGGAAAATATTTGGCTGAATGTAGGAAAGTTGTATCAAGATGTCTGAAGTGATGGGGCAGGGGCCGTCTATCCATATGACGGGACCATGTGGAGCCGATTCTGAGATACATGGGGTGAGCCTAGATCTCCAAGTCCCAGAGGACTTAATTTCACAGTTAGCATGTACTTCCACCAATATTGTCTTGACAGGTTTCCAGGGGTTCCTCAGTACGGGACAGAAGCATTTTCCAGGACAGCCTTGCTGGCTCCAGCTCCACGGGAGAATGCCTGTGGGGCGCCTCCATTCCCCTTCCCTCTGGATTTGCTGGAGGGGGAGGATCATTCTGGTTTCTGATGAGCTTCCCCACCCCCTCCCATTTCTATTTTTTTTTTAACTTGTTGCTCTTGGCACAAGAGTCTTTGGTTTGCTCGTAACAATCACCTTCTGCCTTGAGAAGCATGCAGAATGCTTTGGTGTATTCTTTATAAATCTTGGGCCCTGTCTTTTTGTGGGGGGAGGGGCTGGAAACTCACCGGAGGACTAGTACAACCCAGGTTCACTGACTCAGCCTTGCATGTGGAGGACGCACTGCCTCACTGCCTCCTGATTTTATACTAAACCCCAGAGCACATAGTGCACTTCCACAGACTTGATTCTTCCTCACCCTCGAGGACTGTGTGTGGGGGGAGGGGCTCTTGCAGTTCTGTGCTTTTATCATGGAGTCTCTGGGCCCTCCCTCTACCTTCTGAATGCTACCTCTGCTCAGTTCCCATCTACTTGCATCAATTTTCCTCTCTCTTTCCTTTTAAAAATCTGTAGTCCTTGAGCTGCATGGAACCAGTTTGAGTCTCATGAACAGGTTTCACCTGCTTCCTAGAAGGCTGTGTAGCCGAATATATTTAGCTCATTGTGGAGAGGAGATGACAGGAGTAGACTATAGCAATAATAATAATAGTTGTCTTCTTCTTCTTCTTCTTCTTCTTCTTCTTCTTCTTCTTCTTCTTCTTCTTCTTCTTCTTCTCCTTCCTCCTCCTTCTCTTCCTCTTCCTCCTCTTCCTCTTCCTCCTCTTCTTCCTCTTCCTCTTCCTCTTCCTCCTCTTCCTCTTCCTCCTCTTCCTCTTCATCTTCCTCTCCTTCCTCCTCCTCCTCTTCTTCCTCCTTTTTCTCTTCATCTTCCTCTTCTTCTTCCTCCTCTTCTTCTTCCTCCTTCTCTTCTCCTTCCACGATTATAAAGTCCTCAGTCCACTTCTGTAGTTTAACTATTTTGATCATTGTCTTTCAGACTCAAGCATAAAGACATTTTCTTGGTGCCATTCCTTCCAAGCTTCGGGTTTTGAGGCCTGAGAAAAACAAACCATGAACGAGATCCTACAGAACTCTGTGTTGCCCCATGGCTCCACAGCAGCTAGACAGCAGCTAGCTGTATGACAGATATTAGCACAGACACCGAGGACAAACAGATTGACTGACGGCTTCCTGCCTTCAGGCTTTCTGAATCACTGTGCGGGTGAAGACATTCCATGGCACCATTGGTGCCAATCCAGGTGACATAGCCACCCAGCAGCGGCTTGACTTGAGAGCGTCGGCAGAGTCGGGATAGGCACGTCCTCTCCGCTGAACGGGTGGCCTCTCAGATGGGCATAGCCGTCTAATACTTTCAAAGGAAGATAGGATGGTGTGGGCAAAAGGAAGGGTTTAGAGAGATAAAGGAATACGAAAAGTGCTTAGATGCCAAGGAGCAGCTGAGAGTAAGTTGGCTGCAGGAGGAGGAAGGGCGGGTCATCTTGACTCTCACATGAGGGGTCATGGAAGTCTGGAATTAGAGGATGAGAATCACTGAGCTGTTTGCAGGACACTCCTGCTCACAAACCGATTCCCCTCCACCCTGGGAGGTGCTCTGAAAGACTACATGTGCCTGTGTTTTAGGAAATCCTTCAGGCTGCAACTCAGAGGGCAGATACAAATACTGGGAGACCAGTTGTGAGGATATGCCCTGGAAAGTTTTTATGAGGCAGGTTGTGACTCCAGTATGCCCAAGAGTCACTGAGTATATGACTGCACAACCCACCCAGTGGCATGTGTTCTACCTCAGTCTTATAGCCTGACACTTGGTCTCTGTGGTTACCCACTGTACCCTGTGATTAACTTCACCTGTCTCTTTGGACGGATCTAGAATCACCTGGGAGATGGGTTTCTGCACGTGCCTGTGGTGTGTTATCTCAATTAGATTAATTGAGGTGGGAAGACTTGTCCACTGTGGACGGTGCCATTCCCTAGGCTGGGGTCTTTGACTCTGAAAAAACAGGAAGCTGAGCATAAGTGTTCACCAATCTCACTTCCTGACTCTGGACACAATGTGAGCAGAGCCTCAAGCTCCTGCTCATCTCCCATGACGAACTGAACCCTGGGACTGTGAGACAAAAAGAAACCCTTTCTCCCTTAAGTTGTATTTGTCAGGGCATTTTATCAACGCAGCAGGAAATTTAACTAAGACAGCCTCCTTGCCACAGCTCTCTACCAGAACACATCCCCAGTTGTTTAGGGGCCGACTGTGACTGTGTCACCCGAAGTCTCTTGGGGACCATCGTGGAGATGCACCGACTGCCTTAGGTCACTGGGGAGGGGAGCAGAGGATCTCTTTGTGTGCCGGTTGAGTTGAGGTCGGGCTTCCCATTTCCTCCCTAAGCAGTGAACATTCTTCTCACGTGAGTCATGAATAGATCGGTTGGGCTGGGGTAGCTCGAACTCAAAGGCTCCCTGCACCTGGCGTGGGAAAGGCTTCAGACCTGTTTCTACAAGTCTTCCGGCTGTGCTTTGGCAGTGTTGCTACATTACCTCACCCAAATGAACAATGACTGAAACCTCATGTGCTTCACAGGCTTCTACCTGTGGGACACTAAGGCCTGCATGCCCAGTCCTTCACAATGGACGTTGCCTCCCAAGGTTTAGACAAGATGGCCGGACAGAGATCTCGTGGGGTCAGATGCTTTTGGGAGAACTGAAGTTCACCAGCGAGGAAACAGTCTAATAGACTTTTCACCATCTTTTTAAAAATTATTGTTTTTTTAAAGTTATCACGTCAAATAATGCATCTCACAGCATGGCTACACATACATGCCATTATACATTGGTTTTTATCTATCTTCTCATCCCCCCCCCACTTCTACTTTCTCTCCCTTGCTGGTCCCCTTCCTTACCCCAAATAGTCTTTCCTGCTTCAGTGTGTCTAACTTCATTACCCCGTCTTGTTCTCCACTCCCTTTCTCTCTCCCCTCTCATTCTTTCTGCTCTCAAATTTACATGTAGATTCTGCATACGCATCTCACCATCTTCACGATCACAAAGAACAACATTAAGTCTCCAATACATGCTAAGAGTGTGGCTTGCCCAGTTCCTGAACCTGTTCAATGATATAACTCCTCCAGAGCCCACCCCTTGTCACCGTGACTGCCTCTTTGCAGGCAAGAAGTCAGCTGAGCTTTGTCTGGAGGGAGATTCAGAGGGCTGCTACCATTTGCTCTCTTGGCTTTGGAGGGGACTGTAAGTAGGGACAGCAGTAAGCACATTAATCTGGGGCAGTCTCTGCTCATACGGGCTCCCCCAGTATAATTATAATTCACCCCCTTTTCTCTCAAAAGTGCCCTGGTTTGGGGTGCAAACGATAGGAGCCAGAGTCCGTCCGCTTGGCATTTTGAAACCAAAGAGCTGTTCATTGTTAGATTCCTGCTGCCCACAACCCAGTCTGATGTCACCCAGTGACTCACCACTTGCTCTCTGGCAATGTCTGATATTTGTCACTGGGCCCTGAATTCTTTCTCCTTTATTCAACCATCATACTTGCTCAATCTAGAAACCACCTCACCTTGACAGTCATTCTGCAAAGGAGTGAAGAGAACAGCAGTCCCCCCACCCCCAAACGCCATGTCTGTGACTCTTCCGATCTTCTCTTTCAGTGGTTTTGAGACCCTGGGCATGAAAGCCTGGACTCTGCTCTGGTTGGCTGGCTGTCCAGCCTTTGCTGGCATTCTTTCTCAGCTTTTAGCCTCCTTCTGAAACACTTTCTTGCTGGGAGGTGTCCTTACTCAGGTGATGAGAAAACGGGAGGGATTAGCCAAGTGTAGAGGGTAGGATCTGATGCTCACAGACTATACCCAGGAAAAGAAATTAGACGCACACAAAGAAAAATCCAAAGTAAATGATTTTTGTTTACTCATTGCCCCATCCCCCACCCCCACCCCCACCCCCTGCCTCTCTCCAGGGTTTCTCTATGCAGCCCAAGCTATTCTGGAACTCACTCTCTAGACCAGGTTGGCCTCAAACTCAGCTCCACCTGCCTCTGCCTCCTAAGTGCTGGCCTTTTTTTTTTTTCCTTTAGTAGACCAAACACAGCTGTTTGAAAACCAAAATGCAGATGCTTGTCTTTTCAGACTCTTTTACAGTCTTTATAGGGGAGATGCTTTCCTTTTTACTTGTCAAGAGCAAATAGTGAGAAATATCTTTAATACTTGAAACCCCCCCCACCCCGGAAAAAAAAAAAACCAACCCCAACCCTTATCATTTAGAAACTGATGGAGGGTAGTGTGGTAGTAGGTGTTTGTGATCTGTTTTGTTATGGGTAGTTTCGAGTGTAAATCCTTCGTTCTGATTTACCTGATTGTCTTAGACAGTAGGGCTCCCATGGCTTCGTAGTGAATATTTTAATGTTGGTACACGTCTGGGACAGACCCTTAAATCTGTGTCTTTCTTGGAATTAAAAAATAAAATAAAATAAAAGGAAAAGAGAGAAGAACTTTTGCTTTCTAAGAATAATCTTTAACAAGTTATTCAGAGTAGAGGTCTTATAAAGCAACTGTCCCCTTGAACAGCCATTTTGCATTTTTTCAGCCTTCTCTATTCCCAACTCCACTGTACAATTTGCTTGGTCATCTTCTGAGCACGTTGAGAAAATGCATACTTCTATTTTTCTTAACTCTTTTGCTTTCTGGGTTATCTGCTATTATCCGGCATTAACACCATGCTTCACTCGCTTACCTGTATGTCTTCAGTCGATTCAAATTGGCTTTAAATACCACAATTTTTAGCTTCTCTTCATGATTTCTCTTATCAGTTCAACCTGTAATAAACGTCTAATCAACCCAACAAAACCTGGCCAAGGCATGTTAGTGGCTTTACGCCTCTGACTCTGACTTTCTTCCTGCTGTTGATTCAGAGAATTTATCTAGGCATGGAAATGTGTTTCAATATTTTGTTTCAAATTCTGTTTTACAATATGCTGGAGCCTCAATATATAGATAATGAATGGAACCTTAAAGAAATATTTACACATGGACATTGAAATCAAACCTTAGTTCAGCAAAGCTCCTCTCCATTTGGCTGATTTATTTTTAGAGGGCAGGCCATTTAATTTAAAAAAAAAAAATCTCCTTTCCTTTCTTTCCTTCCCCTCCCCCTCGGCTTTGATTGTCTCCCAGGACCAGGAAGTTTATATGTAAACACAAGGGGTAATGGACCCCTGACCTGCTCAGGGCTTTCAACCCAGTCAATCCACAGAGGGATTAACCCCAAATACCGACTGGATCTCGGAGGTAAAATTGTTCCCCAGGCGGGTCCAACCAAAGGGTTTTCTCCTCTCTGGGCTTTGGCATTCACCCCACAAATAAAGTCTCCTCAAAGTGGAGCTTAAAGACAGACACTAGAAAGCAAATTGGTGGCACTGGAGCTGGGAGGGTGCTATCCATTCTCTGAGCCCTCAGGTCCTTTCACTCAGCCTTTGTAGCCCCCAGGGGGTGGTGGTGGTGAGGGGCTTCACCATTTACACTCCTGTGGACTGTTGCTCCTCATAGGGGCTCCCCAGGGCATCCCCTGTCTGCAAGCAGGGGCTGTGCCTGTGCCAGTGCATAGATTAGCGTTTATTTGCCTTTGGGAGAGACAGGAGCAATTGTCTTGGTCTGTTGCTCAGAACCTCAGCTATAAGCCTGTGAGGAGAATGTCTACAAATGCTCTCCTAATGTCCGCTTGGAAGGGAGCACTGTGAACCCTGTATCAAGCTCTGGGCCAGGTTCCAAGTTAATCTTGAAAAGAAAGCAATCTCCCTCTCCTTTTCTGCCTGATCTACAGGGTTCCAGACCTGCATGTCCTCATACTGCACAGACAGACTTTTTCCAAGTCAAGGAACCTGCGAACCAGATTTTCTTCAGTAGAACATCTTGCAGCTGGGTGGCAACAATCGCTCACAAGAGACAATGTATCTGTATTTTAGAGTCTCTGTTGCAAAAGGGTCCAGAAGTTTCCCATGTTGTTAAGAAGGGGGTGGGGACAGAGAAGGGGCCCAGAGAGGCTACGCGCTCAACAGCCCCTAACAGCTGTGGAAAGTTTGATGCAGCAGGGGCACCCAGACAGAAAATTAAAAAACTAATAAAGTCCTCAGTGTGGGGCGCTGGCATCAAGACAGCTTCCCTTCTCCAGACACCTAATAAAGAGACATTCCGGGACACTAACTCATAAGGGGGATCTGCAGGGGTCAGGGACAACAGTGGAAAGTGAGCCAGGGAAACAGCAGTCAATCCACTCGCCGCCGCCCGCGGGGAGGGTTCTCGGCTTCTCTTCTTTCCCTGCCTTTTCAGTTTAGAAGAAATGGCAGGGTGCACAGGACTGACTAAACACAGGGTGAGCCATGCGGGAGCCATGGTCGTGAAAACACTTTCCTGGCAGGGCGAGCACACCGCTGCTGTTTGACACTGCAGGATAGGGGGTGATGGTCACTAACAAGACCGATGTTGAGACTGGACAGAGAGATAGATGGCTCTTCGGAGAGCAGGGGGCTTGAGAATGAAGCACGTTGGTCGAATTGGATTTGATGAAGCAGATTCTTGACGGGGTTTTCACGGATTTTTCCTCTGGGGTTTCTTGGTCACCGTGGCATCGAGTTTCGAGAGCATTTATACTGTTTGATTTGATTCTCGAATTGGCCCATGTCAATTCCAAAGGTCAAACAAGGAGGAGCGGGGTGTGTGCGACTCCGGCTTTCCCAGTCAGTTACAGTAGTTTGTCTTTATCCCGTTTGCTTCCTGTGGTTTTAATTACAGTGATCAACTACGGCTCAGAAATAAAATACTAAAGACAAAATGCTTTACGGCGCACAGCACTTTCAGGAGGGTTGGAAGCCCTGTACTGTCCCATTGGATCCTCCCAGGACCTGAACCTTTCCTTTGTCCAGAACCCTCACACCGCGGTTCTGACTCACTGACGGTGGCCACTTGGTTATCTTAGCTATCAGACTGTTCATGGTCAGTTAGCGCCAAGGCTCTCAATCTGTGGGGCTTGACCGCTTTGGGAAGTTGAAGGACCCTTTGATGGCCTTCAAATATCAGACATGCTGCTTATCAGATATTTACATTGCAGTTCATAACAGTAGTCAAATTACAGTTATGGAGTCGCAACGAGAGTAATTTTGTGGTTAGGGTGGTGGGGGGTTGGGGGGAGGGGGGCTCACCACAACATGAGGAACTGTATTAAAGGGTCGCAGTATTAGGAAGGTTGAGAAGCACTGGGTTCATGACTGTTCCATTTAATAATGTCCCTAAGTACAAATATCCTGAAGGGACCAGAGCATAAACTGTGAAAGGACAGATTAACTCTGGTCTTGTGTGGCAGCGTGGCAGGACAAATGCGACCTACCTCAGGAGGTGCACAGTTCAGTGCTGTCCTACTGGAGGTTTGGGGTTCCCTCAGGGATGGGAAGGGCTGCCATACTTGGTATGTCTCCTCTCACACGAGGAGGAAAGCCATAGTCTGTGAAGGAACGAATAAACCCAGCTGGCTTTGTTCCCTCGTTTTCTGTGTTGAGTTCAGCACAAGTATTTATAAAGACTTGGGGTAGCTGTCACTATTTTGTCACAATGTTTATTACTTTGCCACCTGGAGAGTCTCCTCAGGAGTGGCTACAGGTGTGTGGTGTGAGTTTTGCTTTAGAAAAGTACCGGTCTACATGGTAGGAATCTGAGAAAAGGCTGTAACACCCGCACCTCCAGGTGGTCTCCTTGTAGTCTCCAGGTGTGAGAGTAGGAATCAGGTGAGCTTGGCCACCTTACCCTGTCCTGCCACTCAGAGGCACAGGCTGTTGCAAGAAATAGCTTCGTGGACCTCAGTTTCTTGTACAGGACAAAGGGATGGGAAATGACTGGAGCCCCCCCCCCCCCCCACCGTGGATCCCACATGGTGGTTCCCTGAGGCCAGAGGGTGGTGCTGGGGATTTTATTCTATGCTCTCCCCTGTCAGACAGAGGGCTTCGCTTCTGGCTTTTTTATTCAGCTGTGGCTTGGCAGAGACTGAGCCCCAGCTCTTGGCTGTGATGTAGGGAGGTCTGTGGTTTGGGGAGTATAACGAAATGTGTGCTTTTGAACTTTGCGTGCCCGGCCTTTCTTCTCCTCTCTTTCCTTCTTTCCTCCCCTCTCTCTTCTGTCATTCCCTTCTTCTCTCCTTCTCCTCACCATTTAAAAAAAAATCACATTTCTGTCCATGAAAATAGCTTCACATTTAAGAAAAGGACAAACCAGGCTGGGCATGGTGGTTCATGCTTTTAATCCCAACACTCCAGGAGACAGAGGCATACAGAACTCCGTGAGTTCGAGGCCAGTCTGCTCTACAAAGTGAGTCTAGGACAGCCAAGGAAATTGGTCTCAACCCTTACTGCCACCCCAGGCCCCAAAACAAAAGGACAAACCATGTGGCTGACAGTGTGACAGAGGCTATATCCCAGTAAGTAACTGTTTAAGGAAGGCCTGGGCAGCATCTAGCATGGATGTTAAAACACAAAGCACTTAGGTGTCTCCGTTCATATCTTGATAAATTCTGATTGGTTCAGCAGGTTTAGGGGAGAATAGAAGACTCTGCGTGTCTGGGGAGCCCAGAGGTGCCGCTGTTCCACACGCCCTACCCCAGGAGGAACTATATTAAAGGGCTGGAGCCTTTGGAAGGCTGAGAAGCACTGAGTTAATGCTTGTTCGATTTAATAATGTCCCTAAAGTTTGCAAATGACATCTTCGAGTCTCCTTAAAGGAGGGAGAGGGAAAGAGAGAAGAGAACCCAGATATGCAAAGTTCAAAGCACACTGAACCACACTGTTACGCACAAGGGTAGAGAACCCCAATTCGTATCTCCTACGTAGGCCCACTGAGAGCAAAGCAAGCTCCCGCGGTATCAACACTCTCACCAGACTTTGAAACTGCCCTGTTTTTTGGTCAGCCCCAGAACGAGCCAGGCCTGTTTTTAACACTGGGAGTTTCGTCCCTTGGAAGGCTGGCCTGTCTCTTTTGCCATCCCACATAAGGGCTCTTCTGGTTTATCTTCCTTCTTTTCTCCCCAGCCACCAGGAGGAGAAGGGTTGGGTGACAGAGTGAGGAGGGACTGTACCTCTCAGTTAGAAAGAAAGACACAGTTCAGGGGTTAAAGGAGCCCCTTACTTGGCTCCTAACAACACTTTGTTACTGAGCAAGACCGGAAGTGATATTTCAGCAAAGCAATGAACTGTGCACCACTTAATATACCTTTCTTAATTGGGCCGCACACCAGGGGCACCCTCTTAATGGTATTATGGCACCAATTACCTCATTAGGAGGAAAGAGCTGTTTTTATGACAGGTTTTGGAAATTAAAACAGCAGAGAGAGAGAGAGACATCTTTCAGGGGCATTGCTTCTGGGCAATGGCCCTGCGCAGCAACGCGTGTGCGTGGAGTAGGAAGGCAGTCTGTGACACCCGTCTGGTCTGACCCCTCTTGGGCACCAGATCTGGAGCTCTCTGGGTTCACATCCAGTAGGGAACGTGAACCCCATGGCTCAGGCTCTGTACTGTGTGCAAATGCCGCGGGAGAGCCTTTTCGGAAGTTCGGTTTCTATGGCTGCACCCTGCAATTCCGCCCCTGGAAGTCTGGATGGGGTTCCAATCAAACTGCTTTTCGGGCAAAGTCCTTGAGCAACTCCCACACGAGAGACTCAAAGATACCATTTGTAATCACTAATAGAGGGTCCTGATGACCCCAGCCAACCCAACATCTCTCAGGGTCTGGATCTTGGCAAAGCTTGGACCAACTGAGATTCCTTGCTTTGCTTCTCTGAACATATTACAGCTCGTTTTCTCACCCCCCCTCCTGTGGTGGTTCCATAGTTGGGGTCAAGCTGGGTGTCACTGTGTCCCCTTGAATGCTTGCTTGTCTGGTCACCTTGCCTGGTCCTCATCAATGATAGAAGAATGCGACCCTCAGATGTGAGCTGGGTGAGCCTAGGTGTGGACTGGGTTTCTCTTTCTGGCAGCCTTTCACATTTTCCCTCCCTGCAGTCGCAAGAACTCCAACCTCCAGATTTTGTGCAAACACTGGATTTATAGCAATGGTTTTGTAGCGCGTTCCCGTTTGCCGAGTTGATGATTAATGTGGTTTTCTCGGAGAGCCGCTTGCTTTTCCTGCCAGCCTGGTGAATCGCACGAAGCCTGTGCAGTCTCTGCTTTTCTTTATGTCACCCTGTGGAACTGGGAGATGGCACTGTGTTGCCGGAGGGGGAGAAAAAGGCTTAGTTGGGAAATGGCAAAACTGGGCTAATCTGTAGAGGATTTCTTAATAATTACTCGGGCTTCCATTGGTTCCAAACCTTTGTTGGCTGTCTACAGCCTGCAGATTTCTCCATGCAGCATCCAATCCTCCATCATCTGGCCTTCATGGGCTTTGGTAATCCTGGGTGCTCTCCCTAAGTAACTGGGACTGCGTGGCTCTAGTTTACTTTTGTGAGGGTTACTCCCCAACCCAGCCCTGCTCTATACTTCCAAGCAGCCGGAAACACATCTCCAATGGTCTTGTCATTGCTACAAACTTAAAATATCCTTAAGTATGTCCATTAACTTAACCCCAGTACTCTCCCCATCTCCATCTATCTCATTTCAATCTGTGTACTGCTTTAGGGAATGAAAAATAACTGGCAAGACCCAGAACCTCCTCGAGTTCTTACCTCGTCTTTTTCATGAGGACCCGTTGCTTTGAAATAACCAGAGTTTAATAGACATTTTTAAAAACTCCAGTTCTTATAGCCTATATTATTTTCTCCTCCTCCAAATCAATAGTAAAATGGGTTTTGAGTCTGGTTAAATCCGATGTGCAGGGGATCTAAATTTGTTTACATTGTAAACAAATACATTTGTTAGCAATAGGCTATAATTAGAACTGCTCCTTGGTAAAAGTGGATTTTAAGCCATTTATATTTATTTTTTTGCGGTTGGTTTTTACATTAGCGAGGTTCCTCCTTCCTTGCTTGCTTTCAGATATAACCAATAACTTACATTAATCCAGAATTCTTTTCAATTAAAATATAATTACATCATTTTCCCCATTGCTGTTCTCCCTCCAACTGCCCACTCGTATGCATCCTCCTCCAAAATTCATGGCTTCCTTTTGTATTGTTTTACACACACACACACACACACACACACACACACACACACACACACAAAATTCATGACTAGGGAGATGGCTTAGTTAGTCTTGAGTTAAATCTCTATCTAGAATCTATGTTCTTGAAAAGCCAAATGTAATACGTGGTGTTGTTGTACACACCTTTAATCTCAGCACTTGGGAGGCAAATGAAAATGGATCTCTATGAGTCTGAGGTCAGCCTGGAGTACTGAGTGAGTTTCAGGACAGCCAGACCTCCAGAGTCCTTTGCTGGAGAGGGAAAGACAAGTGGATTCCAGGTTCAATGGCCAGGCAGCCTACTTTCTGTGAGGACTTCTAGGTCAGTGAGCAATGATGTCAAAAAACAAACAACAACAACAACAAAAAAAATCGGTTAACACTTGAGGAATGCCACTTGAGATCATTGTCCTCAGACCTGCACAGGCATGCATCCACATGCACACACATGTGTAGGGAGACTCTCTTATATAATGTATGGAAGAATCACTTATCAATAAAAAAGCTTTTGGCCAATGAGCTGAGGCAGGAAATAGGAGGTGGGACATCCTGGAAAGATAGTGAGAGGGAATTCTGGGAAATAGTTAGACATGGGAGATTCACAGTGAAGTGCTGAGGAGACAGACATAAAAAGTTGAGGAGAGGAAGGCAGCTGTGTAGCTGAACTTAGGTTAGAATAAAAGAGATAATTGAGTTATGAGCTAGTTGGAGAACAAGCCAGAGTTTATGGCCTAGGCATTCATTAATAAAAAAGAAATCTCAGAGTAGTTATTACAGGAACAAAGTAGTGTGGGAGGAAAAGCCCAAAGTTACATACATACTCCCACATACGTGTGCTCCTTCACACATACACACACACACACACACACAAATACATAAATACACACATTCACACATTCACACACGCACTCACACATATATGTGCTCCTGAACACACACACACACAAATACATAACTACACACATCCACACATGCACTCACACATATATGTGCTCCTTCACACACACACACAAATACATAAATACACACATTCACACATGTACTCACACATATATGTGCTCCTGAACACACACACACACACAGACACATAAATACACACACTCACACATATTTCAAACAATTGAAATTGAAAATAGCACTAGATTTCTCCCTAAAGACTTCAGAACAATTATCCTTAACTAGGTTTTGCTAGTTGATCACAAACCCTCCACTTTGGAGTAGTATTTTAAAATATTGAAGTATATAAAAACAAATACCACAGTTACTATTTTTTTTCTTTTTTTTTTCACAGTTACTATTTTTAATATCGCTTTTTCTATTCTATATTTAAAGGCTTCTTTACAGCCTGGCATGGTACCCACACAGTTAATCCAATGACTACTTGGGAGGCAGAAGCAGGCAGATCTCTCTGAGTTTCAGGCTGGTCGGGGCTACAGAGTAATAACTTGGATAGCTTTGGAATTCTTGACTAGCAGACAATATTTTTGTACTCAGAGCCAAAGACCCTTTTCTGCTTCACCCTGTTGTTCACATCTGAAGCTAGGCTGATACGGTAAACTATCAATAAGCTGACTTCCCCCAACCCCCAGGTAGTTGTAAAAATCTCTTCTTGCTCTTGACCTTGGGTGCACATAGCAGTGGATGTGTCTGAGGTAGTTTTCCAAGGATCTGAATAAAATATTTTGATCTGCAGATAGACATTTTTATTTAGTCCTTTCATTTAGTGGTGCCCAAATTCACACTTTTGTCCCTTAGTGACATCATGTTTAGATATTCTGATGACCATGTAGCGATTTAGATAAAAACTGAATTTGTATCAACTGAGGACATTTTTACTTATTTCCACTTGGAGTTTTATTTTTCCTGCCTCCTTTTCTCCTGGGATCATCTCTTATATGTGTTTTCTCTTCATCAAGCCCAACCTTTTTCTCTCATCACTTTTAACCCTTTGTCTCTCTCCTCGCATTTCACAGCGGCTTTGGAAGGTCCCCTTCTGCGTCATGGATTCCAACTTTTGCAGGATGCGTTCTGAAAAGTTTTCAATGAAACCTTTAATTTGCTATTTTTCTTTTTATATTTTTCCTTATATTTCTCCCTGGATTGGGAGGAGACTGGCTCTCTAGACATTCTTTTTCTCTACCAGCCGTGGCCCTGTGGTGCCACTTCCTGTCTGCCGTCCACACTAGGCTGGAACTGTATTGTGTTTTGTATATTTTTATCTCTTCTACACCTGTGTGCTTTTCATGGCTGACTCTGAGTCTCTCACCTTTCATTGTTTGATATTTCTTTAATTTTTATGATAAGATATCAGAGTTTTTCAGTTGTTTTTTCTAGAATCTGTAATTTTTGCTTCCTTTTTTTTTCTTTTTTTTTTTTTTTTTTTTTTTCCGGAGCTGGGGACCGAACCCAGGGCCTTGTGCTCACTAGGCAAGTGCTCTACCGCTGAGCTAAATCCCCACCCCCCCCCTTTTTTTTTTTAAAAAGGGCTTTAGTGTGTTTTGGGCTCCGGATTAGAATTCTACCTTTGATAGTCTCCACGCTCGTTTTCCTTGACTTATGAGAAAGGATGAGAGATATGTATCCTTTTTGTACACACTTTTCACGCTTGCTCATAAATAATATGAGCATGCTTGCCTGACGGGTTTGAATTTGGATGAGCACCTCGGATGGCCTGTTTTGTTAGAGCTGAGAAGAGAAGACTGAAATCAGGTGCAGCCAGGGTGGGGGTGGGGAAGAGGCAGACAGGGGGCGATGACTCCTGGATTGGGAGGAAACAGGTTCTCTGGACACTACTTTTCTCTACCAGCTGTGGCGCTGTTGTGCTGCCTTCCTGCCTGCCGTCCACGCTAGGCTGGAGCTGTTTTGTGCTGTCTTCCTGCTGGTGTTGTTGACAATATGAAGCTTGCTTCCTTGTGATATATGTATGTGTGTGTGTGTGTGTGTATATATATAAATTATACATATATGTATGCATATATTTCACTTGTAACACACACATATATATCATATATACCTCACTTATACACATATATGATACAGTTAGTCTGGGATCTCCTGATGCTGCTTCTTCTGCAGCTAGGGTAAGTCATGCTTCTTAGATAACCGACAGGGCACACTCCCTTAGGTCCTGTACACTTGGCAATATAAGAGAAACAGTGTGCTCTGTGGGTGCATGGTCTTTCTGCCAAGTTACTGGCTGGTTTTGTGTATCAACTGACACAAGTTGGAGTTATCTCAGAGAAAGGAGCCTCCCTTGAGGAAATGCCTCCATGAGACCCAGCTGTAAGGCATTTTCTCAATTAGTGATCAAGGCGGGAGGACCCAGCCCATTGTGGGTGGTGCCATCCCTGGGCTGGTGGTCTTGGGTTCTATAAGAGAGCAAGCTGAGCAAGCTGGGGAAGCAAGCCAGTAAGCAACACCCCTCCATGGCCTCTGCATCAGCTCCTGCTTCCTGCTTCCTGCTTGAGTTCTGGTCCTGACTTCCTTTGGTGACGAACAGCAGTGTGGAAGTGTAAGCTGAATAAACCCTCTCCTCCCCAACTTGCTTCTTGGTCATGATGTTTGTGTAGGAATAGAAACCCTGACTGAGGCATGCCACTTCCTGTAACCATCACTCTTCTGCAAAAGACCTAACCCCTGTGTCTACCTCATCTGGTCCCTTCTCCTCCATCCAGGTAGGATGGCACTACTTTCCTAGCATGTGCAAGGCACATGTCATTTTCATACTTACTTCCTTCTCCAGGGAGCTTTGACTATGTTCTTCTCAGGGTCATATGACAGGGGATTATAGCATGAAGAAAATTAGACGCTTACCTGCAGATGTGGGACAAGATTCCTTTAAGGATTTTCTGGTGTTAGCATAGACTGCCTTCCCTAAGCTTATTAAACATCATCTGAGTCTTCATAGTGGAAAAGTAGATATAAGAGCATTGGCTAGGAGCCAAAGACCTAGGCTGACGCTCCACCACCATTACTTATAAACTACACAGTCCTTCTTGGTCAATAATCTTCCATTTGCTCATTTGTGAAATGAGAGCAATATCTTGCATTGAATGAGAGTACGGGAAGGAATTTTTTAAAGCTTTTAAAACAAAACAAAAGAAGACCAGAGTAGACAGTCCTCCATTTGTTTTTCTTTTTGCCTCGTGTAAGACCCATAGTATTGAAGGTCTTCTATAAATCTGTATTGAGGCTTATCGGAAATGAACATCTAGAAAATTCTGAAGAGTCATTGGGATATAAAAGGGAGCAGTGGAACCCGTGAAAGTGGCCATTGTTTTCTCTCCTGATGTCATGTTTATTACAGCCTTTCCTTGAATACGTAGGGCCTGATCCATATTCTTACATTATCTCTTTCATCTCTCCTTGAAATTCTACCCATTCTCCTCACACTCAGATTTTATTAGGAATGGTGCTCTTTCAAAGGCCCTTTTGAAAATGCAATTATCTGTGACTCAGTGTCACTTCTAAAGCTGTTCCTTCTTACTTCTTGGAAGCTACATAATCTATTAATTTCCAAACATCTTGGATTCAGAAAGGGGTGGGGAGAGTATATCTTATAGGGTATTTGAGGAAATTGTACTAAATTGGCCCGGATCATTTACGATGGGCAATCCAGCAGGTGGATCGATACCACTACTGGGCGTTCTCTACTAAGTGCTGCCACATGGCTCCGTTTCAGTGTTGTACTATCAGAGGTGAGTTAGCTCAGCCCAGGCCAGGCAGAATCCATGAAGCGTTTGCTTCAGCATCAACAGCATTTGTATGGAACAGGTTTTTGCTTAGTGGTGGGAAGATGATGGGATCTATTAGATCCCAGGCTCTCCGAATGAAGAGCCTGGTTCTTTGAAGTGTGCATGTTATTTCAGGCCTAAGTGTAAGACTCCGGGACACGTTCTATAGACGTTACACAGAGTGCACTCCTAGACGTGGTTTTGAGAAGTCATCCTTTAAAAAAAAATTTTTTTTTTTTAGGCCAGTTTAGAAATGCATACCGGGTTAGAAAGGAAAAACTTCAGCACTGCATCTTGGCTGCAGAAGAATTCAAATCAGGAAATCTTGAAGGAATTTACAACCCAGGCAATTCTGGAGTGGCAGATTTGTTCCTGCACTATGCCATCACTCAGAGACGTCAATTTTAGTTGTGTCATTATTTATAGAAGAATAAAGTTCAACAGACAGGACAACCTGACAGAGAGTACCCCAGGGAGCAGGGACTGGGATGAGACCTTGGGCTCACCCTTGCACAGTGCTGTGTACAGGGTGGGGGAGGGGGAGGCAGGTGTTGCTGTTCCTATGGGAGGGTGAGGGGCCCTGAGGGGAGGGGTGGAAGGAGAGATAGAAGGTCCACCTGAGCAAAGCCGCAGAGAGGGTTCTGAAAGCCCAATAGAGGATTTGTCATTTGCTCCAGAGGCATGGTGCTATGTAGAAAGGACCGTACCGGGATTGCTCCTTTGTAGATGTAATGGATGATACACAGACTGGAGAGAGACCAGATTCAGAATCTAAGGTGCAGCTTTGGACAAATGACTTAACCTCTCCAATACCCAGTTTCGTTTTGTCTTCTGTGAAGTGTAGTTTGTGAAGGATAGGTTAGACAAAGGAAAAGACACCAGCAAGAGACAGACTTTCAGGGTGTTCTGGGGTGGTCCATAAAGCTTAGGTGGGACCTGGAAATCTGCATGGCTAATTCCTTATTCTGCCACATATTCCCCACTGTCTTCTGTCATTAACTCTTGGATCAGAGGAGTTGTGATGAAACTTATCTGAAAGCACAAGTAATATTTTTCCAGGTATATAAAATATTCTTCATCTCAGTTAAAGTGTTAGGTACTTTATTTTGCTCATCCGACGAGTTTTTATGGAATATTTCACGAACTGCACTGTGGTCAGTGCCAGCCTTCCTGTCCATATTGTTATTCAAAACATATACATCTAGGAACTGAGTTACAATGGAGAGATAAATCAGTACATATAGAGAAAATGTATTTATCTCATTGTTAATACAGGCATTTATTAGTAAAGGTATGTGTGCATGTGTGTGTGATATGTGTTTTTACTCATTTCTAATTAACATATATATGCATATGTTATGGTTTACATCTTACTATTTCCTGGTTGAGGATTTCCACTTCCCATCTTACCATTTTTGGTTTGGTTTGGTTTGGTTTGTTTGAAGATAGAGTTTCCCTGTGTAGCCCTGGCTGTCCTGGAACTCATTCTGTAGACCAGGCAGGCCTCGAATTCAGAGCTCTGCTTGCCTCTGCCTCCCTAGTGCTGGGATTAAAGGTGTGCACCACCACTGCCTGCAACAAGGTAGGAAATTGTGTTGTACCATCTATGTTGTACCTTCTAATGAGAAGGAAGAAATTGGTAAGTCTCTGCTGCTTCTGCGTTTTAATTATGTCACTGTCGTAAGCTGTATGCATTTTGTCATTGAGTGTGTAAGATATTTATCCCACTCACATTAACTGTGCATATTCCACCTACGCCTAAAGTAGAGACTGATGAACTCAGAACTTGTTTACAAGAGACTCATCGTATAGTAAAAACCATACACAAATAACTGACGTAAAGCATAGCAACCAGTAATAAGTCTAATGTTAACAATAAATGAGAGATGGATGGATGGACAGATAGATAGATAGATAGATAGATAGATAGATAGATAGATAGATGAGTAGATAGGTAGGTAGATAGATGGATAGATAGATAGATAGATAGATAGATAGATAGATAGATGAGTAGATAGGTAGGTAGGTAGATAGATAGGTAGATGGATGGATGGATGAATGGATGGATGGATAGATAGACAGACAGACAGACAGATAGATTATCTTGTAGGAAGAGAGTGAAGGAAACCTTCAGCATCACACTGCGCTTGGGCTTTTTATGTCATGGATTTTGGCACAGAAGGCTGATGAACTCATGGCCGAGACTGGCAGAAGGCTTATCAGTTTAGATCAGATCTTGTTAGAGCAGCACGAAAGGACTGTCCCTCGCTGGAGTCTGTCCTAGCTTTTGAACGGACAGCTCCTCTGTGGGGGCTCACAGGGTTTAGGTAAGATGCTTCCACACGTTTGCTCGCTCAGAAGGATGTTGACTGGGAGACTCTGCAATAGTGGAGAGAGAGATTGGTTGCATTAGCCGCTCTTGGAAGGTGTCCATAGACTCTTGGCTCAGGAAGTGTTTGGGGTGCATGTGTGTAGGGGCTGTTTCTTTTCCCATAACACAAAGAAATGAAGGCAGAGTGAGGGGAGGGGGTTTCAGGGAGCAAACCAGTATGCAGCTCTTCAGCCGTAGCCCCCATTGTGTTAGCCAAATGTACAACGT
The DNA here is from genome assembly GCF_021556685.1 of Rattus norvegicus. NCBI lineage: Eukaryota > Metazoa > Chordata > Mammalia > Rodentia > Muridae > Rattus > Rattus norvegicus. Next base: position 84,625,036 of record NC_141544.1, read on the forward strand.
GTTCCTCCGCCTCAAGTTAAAAGCAGCTGAATTGAATTAGAAAAACAGCCCCTCGGTCGCTGAGATCTGGCCTGCCAAATTCTCAGCTGGCAGGAGTTTTTATAGCTCCGTTATAAACCCCTGAAAAGTGAGGCAGAGAATGGAAACATTGACATAACCTGAACTCCCAGGAGTGGCTTGTGGCACTCTAATTATCCTTTGGGCGCGCTGGCCTGGGTTTCCTTTCCCTGGGCTGGCAAAACACAGTGCAGTGGCCCTGCCTGTCTTGGGCACTGGAGGTTGGAAGCTGGGCTTTGCAGGGAATAATGAGATAGTGTCTGCTGGTGGGAAGCCCCCTGTTCCATACATGTGAGCCCCTCCCTTTTCCCTTCCTTCCCTTGTTCTCCTCCTGCACCACCTCCCCAATCCTACTCCCCCTCAAAAAGGCAGAACAGTTCAGTTGGTTGTAAAAATTAATGAGTTCAGATACAGACTTGCCTTATTCCGGTCCAGCTGCGTAACCAGGGCGACTCCGACCAGCATTCTAGACGCTGACATCAGCTCCACACCCCGGCACAATGCTGCTCTGTTTGATCTCAGAAACAGATCAGGCTCCTGGGCTTTATACATCCTGCTTCCTCCCTACGTAAACTCATTTTATGACCCACCAGGAGAGCGCATCTTGACTGGTCCGCTCCCCAGGCCGCCAATACCAGAGGATCTGGCCTTACTGTGGACTCCTCTTTTACCAGCTGGACGTTTTGATTCCACTTCCCTGGGCCTCCTGAGGCTTTCTGCTCACGCCCTGGGCGTTGACAACTAGCGGAGGATGATGCTGATAATGATTTCACTCCTTCTCATTTGCACAGCGCTGGACTATTTTCAACACACTTCTGGGGGTTTGTCTGACTTGCAACCCGACATTGCCCTGGGAGGTAGGGAGGCTGCACCCACAGTGTAGATGCAAAAGAGACTGGCAGAGCTGGTGAAGGGAGAATTAGGGCCAGATTCCAGCAGCCCTGACGCCAGCAAAGGTCTCCTGCCATAAACTTGGGGTGACACGTTGAAACATAGATTAAGTGTCTGCTGATGACCTGAGTTGGAAGAAAAGTTCCTCCAACCCACTCTCTGTCGGGCTGAAGGAAAAGGGACGTAACAGAAGTTGCAGGTCACAAAGGGCCGTCCTGCAGAATGCTGCCTTCTCTTTGGCTTGCTTCCCTGGAGCACCAGCAAGCAGAAGCCTCTATCCCAGCGAGGTTCTCTCTACACAGCTCCCTTAAGAGAGTTCAGGTGAAGTTGCTAGATCCGAGGCAAAGCACTTTAGAAATAACAGAGAGCTGTAAACCTGTCCGGCGGAATTTGCAGGTCAATGTCCTTAAAGAACAGCGGTTCTCAACCTGTGATTTGAAACTCCTTTAGGGGGGGTTTGAGGACTCTTCCACAGGGGTCATGAAGACCATTGGAATACATGCAATTTTTTACATTATAATTCACCAATGGTAGCAAGATGACAGATATGAAGTAGCAACAAAAATAATTTTAGGGTTGGGGGGTCACCACAGCAAGAGGAACTGTATTGAAAAGTCGCAGCGGTAGGAAGGTTGAGAACCAATGCTATGGAAGTGTACAGGAAAACGAGAGTGGGCATCAGCATGTCTGCTAGTCGACCACATCTGCCTTTCAAAATGCCCAGCATAGAGAATGTGGTTTAAACGTCAGGGATAGTTCTGGGGGCCGAGAGTCTAGATCAAAGCACCAGCAAGGCCTCCGTTCCCCTGGAACACTTTTAGGGCCGCCCACTCCAACTTCCGGTGGTGTCTGTCAACCCTTGGCATCTTGCGAAGTACAACACTGTCACTCACTCTGCTCTTTGCCCGAGTCCTCACCTAACATTCTCCTAATGTGTCTGTCACCTTTTTGTGGCATCCTCCTCTTCCTATAGGGTTCCTATAGAACGGGCCCCGAGGTTCGTCGTACCAGACCGCCGATGTTGGCGGTGGTCGTCAGGTTATAACGCCATGGTCAGTGCCCACGGAAGAGCAGAACCTTACCTTAGGGCGTTCATTTACACTCGCCATATTTATAGACACTGGGGATGAGGGATAAAGACGGCGACGCCCTTCAGAGGGTACAACCGAACCCAGAATAGAATGACATTTCTTTCCCTGTTGCCCCACGGCTCGTGCCTATTCAGAAGCGAGGGGATTAGTCTGGTTGTCAAATAGCCTGCAACAGCGGTTGCAGGAGCTCCTCTGCGCGTTCACGTTTTTTTGTCTGAGTGTTTTCCTAACGTATCCTCAATTAAACTGTGTAACCACCCTGAAAATGGCAAAGCCTAGAATTCTCGTTTGGCTGGTGAAGAAATGGATGTGAGAGAAGTTGTCCTTTGCTGGAGGCTGGTGGTCCTGCAGGGGGTGGCTTTAGAGCAGCGAGTATCAATTCCCACTCACCAAGGGTGGCTCTTCTCCCCTCCGAATCAGTAAGAACGCGGCTCAGGGAAGTCAGTGAACCTGCCCTGGACCCCGGCTGGGAAACCGAGCTGGAGTGCAGATCCCACAAACCATGCTCATTCCATTTCACTTTAACTTAATGTGACTCTGACCTCACCTTAACCTTGGTTTAGATGTTGGGAGCCGAGGCCATATAGAGCCATTTCTTTGAAGCCTCTGTAAACACAGTGACAGAATTGCCGGGCTTCCGGAGGTCTTACTTTCTGGTGCCCCAACAGTGTCCCTGCCTCGCCACGGCTCCTTATCAAGTTACCCAAACCTGTGTCGCTAAGCACGCCCCGTTTTGTTCTTGTTTATCTATGTCCTTTGCCGTTTGGACCTACACAAACACAACATTTTTGCTTTGAGACAGATTTGCTGAGCAGCCTCGCGGTTCATTAGAGCTTCAATGCATCGTTCCCTGAATCTCTCTGTGCTTGCTGCAAGGAGCGTCAGGACTCCACAGACTCTGGGGTTCAAGCGATTCTAGGAACTTTAAGGCGTTTAGAAGAGAGTGCAGGTTGCGAATGCCCTGTCTTCTTTTCACCAGAAGATACTAAAGCGTTCTAGAAATGACCGAGTTTCAGCAACCAGGCTGCATTTGTCAGATCGCCCCTTGTTTCAGACATGGCGGTCCTTCTCAGTCTTCCATAAGCCCCTACAAGAGTTCTGACATGGAAACCATGTGGCCGCCAATCGCCACGGACCCTCCCACCCGACACTGGCACATCTGTGTTCTGCCGGGGTTGTGAGTTCTGAGGTTTAGCCGTGTGTCTGTCTGACTTTTCTGTTTGCTTCACCTTTCTGCTATATATATGCTCCTTGTTTATACTAACAGACAGCCCTCGCTTTGCAGGGCCCACAGAACTGCTACGGAAGAACCCACATGTGGTACAATTGAAGTTTGATGAACACAGTCCAATGTGATACAAAGCTTGTACACAGTTGCTTTTAAATGAAAATGTGGATGAAGAATGTGAAGATAAGAACTCTCATTTCGGGGTTGGGGATTTAGCTCAGTGGTAGAGCGCTTGCCTAGGAAGCGCAAGGCCTTGGGTTCGGTCCCCAGCTCCGAAAAAAAGAACCAAAAAAAAAAAAAAAAAAAAAAAAGAACTCTCATTTCTTAAACAGATAACATGGTTACACCGGCCGCAAGGTGCCGTGCCAAAGTGTTCTGAGACATAATTGACCATATATACGTGTGTATGCATTTATATATGTGCAATGTATGCAAATATGTATGTGTATTTATGTGTGTCTGTTTATTTGTATGCATGTGTGTATGCATGTAAATGTGCATATGCAAAAACGTATTTGTGTATGCATGTACGTATGAGTATGTGTGTATGTATATATGTGTGTATATGTATGTTTGTGTGTATATGAGCATATGTATGCATATATGTATGTGTATTTATGTGTCTGTTTATTTGTATGTATGTGTGTATGCATGTAAATGTGCATATGCAAAAATGTATATGTGTATGTATGTATGTATGTGTATGTGTGTATGTATATGTGTGTATATGTATGTATGTGTGTCTATGTGTATATGTATGTATATATATGTGTGTCTATGTTGGGGGGCTGGTAAGGTGAATACAGTCAGATCGCATATGGAAGTAGAATGTAGATAAAGAATACAGGAAGTTACATGGGGGAACTGTCACGGGGGAAATGTTGTTGTTGTTCTCTGGGGAGAAGAACCAGAGAAGGCTTAGGAAAGAGTTACCACTTAAGAAGACAGAGAAGAGTCCATATGGAAACACAGAAGAGGGAAGGGGGATGTGGGTGTTCCAAACTGAGACAACAACATGAGACAGCAGAAGCTCAGGCGAGAGTTCTGAACGCTTGGGCTAAGCTGTGCTCAGTGACACCTGACCTGTAGCTGCTCGATCCAGGAGGACCTCTGCTTCTAAGATTCATGAGCATGCGGGTGGAGCCACAGGGACCTGGGTGCTGGCACCTTCACGGCCTGGTTTGATTCCTCAGAACAGGTCCATGAGGAACAGGGTCCACTTAGTAGACAAAGAAGCAGAGAGTCAAAAGCAAAGTCTTACCACAAGCAGCAGTTGGCTGAGCAAGACATCAGTTTCCTGGGGCTCGGTCTGCTCCTTTCTGAGAACTTGGTGGGCAGTCGCATCTGTTTGTCCTGTTTCACGTACCTTTGTTTACACCTAATTATTGTGAGTGATCTCTCCTTAAGGAAATGCCACAGAAGGAAAAAACATCCAAGTCAACAAAGGCGCCTATTATGGTTTTGAATTTTCTTGTTCACCTATTTTATTTACCGTTTTTTTAAACATGCATATTAAAAAATACGTAAAAATTGGTATTGGTTTTATTTTAGAGAGCTCTTCCCCTAAAGGACAGTTAAAGGGTTGTTTTGATGTTTGTTTGTTTTTTAAAGAACAGTTCCATAAAAGAAGTTTTTTGTCCTGTTGCTGTTTTTCATTTGAGGTGGCTTTTCCTTTTTTTAGCTAGTAATTATTTGAGGGCTGCTACTCACGTTTCCCAGCACACAAGTTCCCTTGAAGAACTCTGAAGAAATCTGCTTCTGTCTGGGCACTCACCTAGCTCCTGCTCTACCAGGAGCTTCAAAAGGGAGCAACCCCCGCCCCAATCACTCACTTTCCACAGATTAGCCAGGGTTAGTCTCAGCCAGAGCACCTGAGAACCAGCAAGATGGGGCTGTCAGGAAGCCCACCCTGCCTGGGCTGAAGGCTTCGACCAAGTAAACACAATCTGAAAGGGCCAGGGAGCTTGAAAGCAAAGCTGTAAATGATCCCATGTGTGCTTCTTGGCTGATTACTCCTCTGGGGTGGACCAGCAGAGAGGGTCTCCCTGTGCTTTGAACAAGATGCGGCTACAGTCTTGCATCTCTGTTTGGGGGTGCTTTCCAAGTGAAAGTTCATTAGGGAGACAGGAAGGCACATCCCACTAATATCCATCAAAGCAGGGCTTGAGTTTCAAAGCCCAGGGGAAATGCAATAGTGTTGAAGTGAACGGTGTGCGAAGGGTCTCCTGCCCGTGAAAAGCAAAGAGAAGCAGGGTGGTGATTTGGATTCCTTTTTATTTATTTATTTTTAAAGCTAGCTTTTATTTGGGACAAATAAGTGCATCTCAGGAAAATGTGTGTGTCCTGGGCACTTCCGTCCATGGGTAGCTTGAACTAAACATTCTAGAATGTTCTGGTTTCTTGCCTCATATTTTCTTCTGTTGGTACCAAGCCTGAAGCTCTCCGCACTTGGTTCTTCTCCATCACAGTGATAGTTATTAATACTTACTGAATTAGAGAATAGTATCAGGGCCAGGTATACACTGGAACTGAGCATTGGGTAGGCTGGTGAATGCATTGTAAACAGAGACATCTGAGCACCTGAGAGATAGGGAGCGTGGGTGGCTTTACATAGCAGAGGCCTGGGTTTTGGAGCAGCATGCCTTTGTGCCTGTCCTCAAGCCTGGGGATGCGCCAGGCGCTGGTGAACATTCGCCAGGCTGCGGACTTGAGGGACGGTCTGAACAGGGTCAGAACGTCCTTCCCAAGGGTTGGTGTTGTCATCAAAGATACGGCTTTAAAAACCAAAGCTACTCAGTGTGCTCTGTAAAACGAGGTACCATCTACTTAAGTGAGCATCTACACAGAAGAAATGTGCTCATGTAAGTGCTTTTAAATCGACGTGCCTGGCATACAATAGGTGCTAACTAAATGGCAGGTTTTATTTCCGGACTTTCAGAGAAGTGTGGGAACGGGGGCGCTAAGGTTTAGGGAATGCCTACTCCATGCTATACCTGCTATAATAATAGACCCTCTGGGCCTGGATAGAGTGCTCTCTGTCGACTTAAGATCATGCTGATACCTGGCAGCAGGAGCTAAGCATAGGAGAGACAGACACCTCTTGCTCTCCAGTGACTTCTTTATTTGTCCCAAACTAATTTTGATACTGTGACTTGCAATGATGCCAATGATGGTAACTTTTTAAGTATGTGAAGAAGTCTATGACTTTACATCTTTCCCAGGCTTTGGATGTTGCCAATGTGTACACATCCAGGTCTTGTATAACAGATCTCAAGATTGAAATGCCCGATCCTGTAGAAAAGCTTATTGGGACAGGAAGTAAACAACTCAAAATAGCTTCAGGAAATCCCTGAAACTGAGTAGATTTACTAGGTACCCCACCCCTCCCCTCCCTCCCACCTCTGTCTCCAAGAATATATAAACAGTAAAGCCGAGGAACAGTCACCTTCAGACAAGCCACATTGCAGAGGAGAGTCTTAAATAAGATAAGCTGTAAACAGGGGCTGGGGATTTAGCTCAGTGGTAGAGCGCTTACCTAGGAAGCGCAAGGCCCTGGGTTCGGTCCCCAGCTCCGAAAAAAAAAAGAACCAAAAAAAAAAAAAAAGATAAGCTGTAAACAAAAAAGCAGAAAACAGCCAAACTATGGAAGAGGTTTACATAAACTGGACTACCTGGAAAGAACACTCTCCAACCTGTTGAGCTGTCTGCAGGCTATGCCGTGTGCTCCAGATTCCCAGCTTTATGAGCTGTCACCCAGGCTATGGTGGGCTTTGGTGAAGCAGCTGACTTTGAATCATTCCTGGTCCTGTATGTAATCCCTCACCCATATTCTTCTATGTAACCCCAATGAAACTCTTGATTCCTTAAGTTGGACTTTGGTGATCTGTCATGGGCTCACTACCTGGGGTAAGTAGGTCGGGGTGTGTGTGTGTGTGTGTGTGTGTGTGTGTGTAAGGCAGTGGTGGGGAGGAGAGGATGGGGGGTGGGTTTCCCCAGGAAAAGTCAGTTACACACCATGTATAGGCGTCAGTGTCTACCCTAGGTTCTACTCTCAGACACTAACATTTTCTCACAACCCCTATCATTCAGAATTCAGTATCTCAAATCCTGGACAAACAATCCTGAATTGCCTTGTTGTACAACTTAGGAAAAGTAGGGATTGGTAGGAAATTTAGGTAGGTTCATTAGAGAAAACCACCATTTATTGATCTGTCCAACTGCCACTCATTAGATGCATACCTATGTGCCAATCACTATACTTGGTGCCCACATGGCAAAGATGAACTGAACTTGATCTTTCTTCTCAAAACTAGTAACTTCTTCATGTTCTGGTTGCTGGTCAAAATTTGAAAGCGTTTAGCAAATTGCAATAGAAAGATTTAAATATTTTTGCATATGGGAAACTTTGGTTTTGTTTAAAAGCGTAGTAGCCGATGTGGATAATTCAAAATGGCAGACACAGAAAGTTGCCCAGGACTCGTAGTAGAACGGTCAGGCAGGTGAGATTCATTTAGCTCTAAAGAAAGCTTTCCACAGACTTGGGTACCTGCCAGAGGGTCCCAGCGAGCAGAAGACGAAAGGGAGAAAAGCTGTGTGGTTGTTGTGTGCAGGAAACTATGAAAGCCTCCTGTGGGTGATTCATAAATCCCCAAGCAGGATATGAGCACAGAGATAAGAGAAAGCTGGGAACTTGGCGAGAGCTGCACAGCCAGGAGGCAGCTCAACAGGCTGGAGGGTGTCTTCCTGGTTCCTCAGCTGCTGTGAACCTCTTCCAGGCAGCTCAGTCTGCCCTTCTCAGTAAAGTGTCTATGCCAGTGAGCTTCCTCTGGTGGGCAGTGGGAGCCCCGGGAGAGTTTCAGCCAGAGAGATGGGGTGGTCTGGGGTGCACTTTTTGTTTGTTGAGACGGGATCCAATAAGTGGTCCTGACTGACCATCCTAGAGCCCACCACGTACATCAGTCTAGTCTCAAACTAGTGTCGTTCTGAGCAGGCTGTCTATTAGAAGGATGGCTTAAAGTCCTAGAGGGTCGTATTGGGCTTGATTCCTGCTTTAGACTACAGGGTTGAGACTGACTGAAGAGTTTCTTTTGAGGTCCTTGCCAGTTTCTAAGTGAGAGGTGGCCGGCGAGGGTTTCAAGTAAGGAAAATGTTTTTGCTTACAGGATGGCCACACGTGCACATACAGCTCTCCAAAGGCTGTGGGAGAGAACTACTAGGTAGCAAGAGAAACTCATCTTATTGTGTCATCACAAAGAAGAAGGAGCCTAACAGCGTTGGGGATTGAACCCCGGGGTTCAGTGCATGCTAAGAAAGAGCTCTGCCACCCAGCTATGCTCCTAGCCCTCCACTCCCTCATTGTAAGATTTGAGGGTCAGATCTATGGTGCTTTCTGTGTCTCACAGAAGCAGTATGCAGCTAGCTTTTTGTATTTTGGTTCAGGGAAAGCATGTGGGGAAGCAATTCATGGTTGGCCTTTCTGATACATTTTTTCCTCTTTCTTTCTTTCTTTCTTTCTTTCTTTCTTTCTTTCTTTCTCTCTCTCTCTCTTTCTTTCTTTCTTTCTTTCTCTCTTTCTTCCTTTTCTTTTCTTTTTGTTTTGCGTCTTTGTTACTTGCCTCTCCTTTGCAATGTTTGTTATGATTGTTCTCCTGGTCGTGGTTCAAGGGTGGGGTGTGAGCACCTTAGATCAGCTCATCTCGCAGGCCTTCAGTTACGTACTTTTCCCCCTGTATGTTCCAGAAGCAACTTCCAAGCAGTAAATTCCGAGGAGGAATTTTTATATCTCCTCTCCGGGTCCCTAGATGGTCTAATGCATTTCCCCCCCATCCTCTATTCCAGAATACTGGGCACCTCTAGGAAGAGGAAAGAGAATGCTCTGTACACAGGAGGGAGAGGGAAGCCTGATGGTTTCACCATTCACTGAGGTGTTGGAGGAAGGCAGGAGAGACTCTAGAGGCTTAAATGAGGAAGAAAGGAATTTGGGACAAGGATGTGTGGTTATTTATACAAATGTTGACTTTGTGGCCTGACAGCTGGAGTGTATTAGAAGTCTTGTCTAAGCCACTGTTGAGGGTTAAGATTCTGCAAAGTATCGGAGACTTGGGGTGTGGTTGGTGTGAGCTAAGTGGACTGCAGCTTTGGTCAGTTGTCTCCTTTCTCAAAGACCTTTTTCTCCTTTAGAAGAGTGGACATAACAGACCCGGATTTCTGCCCCTGCAGCTTGAGTGAGGTTGAAGGTAAAGATCTAGTAAGAGACTTTTTTCCTGAGCATTATCCAGAGCCCTACTGTGGCAACGTGGACTACTATACTAACAGGGTTTGGAGAAATAAACGTTTAGCATGCAAAGTGCTTCTTCAACAAGGCAAGAGTACGTGATAATCTGGGGTAATCCATCCCAGGGAAACAGAGAGCACTTGTTCCCTCACTGGCTCATTGGCTTCCTCTGGCCTTTCAGATTACCTTGTCCCATCTCTCACAGTACGGTTTATAAACCCTTGATGAGAGCTGACAAAACCCACTAGAAAGTGGAAGCCGAGGCTTGGCTCTGTTAGAAGTAACATTGACCTTAGTGCCTGCCTCTGGGTCTCAGCTCTGTCCTTTGCTCCTCTCAGAGTACCTAGACAGAGCTCTTTGCCTCCTTGAGTCTCAGTTTCTGATGTACACTTCAGTGGGAAAAAAATTTTTGTCTTTAAACTTAAAATGGATTCGGTGTCCTGCCAAAAGCATGTAGTACTAACATCTTCCGGGATAGGAGGGCTCTCTTTGGCTAATATATGAGCTACCCATGTCTCCTTTCCACCCATGATGGGAATGAGGAGGTGCTGTTTCGGTGCTCTAGCTCTGTGTCCCTCGTGGTGGCATGATAGATTGGGATGCCATTGAGGCTACCGAAAGGCCCAAATTTCAGGGTGTGTGCAGCTGTCATGTTTTCTCCCAGTCACTACTCTAAGGCAGCAGAGGGGAAGAGGTTTGATAGATGCGGTCGCTCTACATGAGATGGTCCAGTGGTTAAGAGCACTGACTGCTCTTCCAGAGGTCCCGAGTTCAATTCCCAGCACCCACATGGTGGCTCACAATGGTGGTATCCCTGTAATGGGGAATCTTCTGGTGTCTCTGAAGACAGCTGCAGTGTACTCATATAAATAAAGAGAAACCTTAAAAATGAAATCAGGGTGAAGGTGATAAGAGGGGTCCTTTGGAAGGTAGCAAGCCACCAGCTGAGATGTGCTGAGGCAGTAGGGTTACTCATCCCAAAGCAAATTCTCCGAGGCCTGTTGTAGTTGGTTAACAGCCATCCCAAAACCACAGGCTCCAGAGCTGTGAGCCAGCATTCCAGAAGAAGCAACCCCGGGAGAAGAGAGAGGGGGAGAGGAAGCCTGATGTTGTGTGTTTGGAGCCAATAGCTTTTAGAGTTTCACAATATGTCCTCAAGCAAAATCTAATCCATATTCATACCTACCAACCTGGGCGGGGGGATTAACTGTCCTTCCTTAAAGTAAAAAAAAAAAAATCAAAGAGTTGAGGGTCCATTCATTCTCTGTTCCAGAGCCTGGATACTGTACCCTGCTGATGTGCCTGGGCTTTGGGAAGCTCTCTCTTATTCCACCTAGATGTTCTTTAAACTTCATTTCGAAAAACTCTGTTAACTTTTAAAAATAGTTCCTCTGGGGGCTGGAGAGATGGCTCAGTGGATAAGAGCACTGGCTGTTCTACCAGAGGTCCTGAGTTCAATTCCCAGCAACCCACATAAGTGGTTCACGACCATCTGTAATGAGATCTGATGCAGATAGAGCACTCACACACATAAAATAAATAAATAAATCTTTAAAAAAAAATAGTTTCTCAGAAGTGGAGGAAAGGTTTGCCATCCTCTATGAAACGCTCGAGCTACAAATACGGCCTCACTGGATAGGGTGCTGCGTGCCTTTAATCCCAGCACTTGGAAAGCAGATCTCTGAGATAAAGGCCAGCCTGATCTACAGAGTGAGTTCAGAGTGAATTCTAAAACAGCCAGAGCTACACAGAGAGACCCTGTTCGAAAAGCAAGGGAAGAACAAACACACACACACACACCAAAAAAGAAAGACAGGGAAGGAAGGAAGGAAGGAAGGAAGGAAGGAAGGAAGGAAAGTCTTAGCCTAGTCAAGATGGCGGAATATGTGAGTGTCTCTCAGGCAAGCCACATTGACAAGCTCATGGAGACAGATACCACAGCAGAGAGAAGCCATCAAGTCCTCTCCTGGGTCAGGTACCATTGTAGCCTCTCCGGTTGAAAAGAGACCTCAATACCACCTAATTAAAGTTCAGGCCTGAGAGGAGTTGACACTTAATTCTCAGTCTTCAGATCCTGCAGAGTTTGAACCTTTGGTGTCTGTGTATTCACACACACACACACACACACACACACACACACACACACACCCTCCCCCATAACCTTGTGCAGTCAGGAATTGAATTCGAATCGAAAGGGATTCTTGGGGGTGGGGGGAAGGAATTCCAAAATGGTGAGGTTAGGGTTGCAGCCCTTGAAACTAGATGGTTTCCTGGAGACATCAGGGTAGCCAGGTGATGTGGCATGGGGAACACCATCCAGGAGCTCGAGAGCTAGAGCTGGCTGGCACTTGCATGCGGCTGGCATCTGCTTAGAGCCGTGGATGGTACCTTGCAGAATCCCCATCTGCCTCTAGTAACCCCAGGCCTAAGTTGCTGTATTCTATTCTCCACCCATTTCTGAAAACTGCCTACTCTGATGCTACTTCAAAGTCCCCTGGGAACGCCGAGTCGCCAATTAAGGCTCTTTGAGGCAGGTTCTCATTCCTTCCCCACTAATTGAAATGTTACTCCTTTTACTAAACCGATAAACCACCCAAACACAACGGCCTTCCTCATTTGCATTGTAACAATGTCCCTAATGTCCTTCCAAGAGCTTTACGTACAGCGGGACCTTTTTCCAACCCCCACCCCACCCCCCAACCCCGCAACGGTCAAAAGCAATTCGGAGGCAAAGGCCTTCATTTCCATCCCTATACAGCTGCTCTTTAGCCAAGGTGGAATAAATTCCCTTTATTCTGGGTTCATTTCCCAGGATGATAATGTCTTCTTTTTTTTTTTTTTTTTTTTTGTCTCGGGCCACTGTTCCCAAACTGGCCTTAATTGCTGATAGTAATTGAGTTAATGAGTATTTACAGCCGGTAAGGTTAAAAAGGGTCTCCTGTAGTTTTATTTGTGACATTTTATTTAACCTGCAATAAAATCATTAACGAGCTGTCCCCCGTGTTAATTTTCTGGCCCTTCATCTTGTCCCTGTCTCTTGGGAAAGTAGGGTGAAGGTAGATGGCTTGGGCTTGGGGGGGTCGTTCTTAGGTTGCAGGGATGGGGAACCCAGGCTCGATCCTCAACCAGAATTTCTACCATTCAGAGAGGAGGGCCTCTCCTGGTGAAAGCAGATAGCCCGGGGCCACGATGCTGTGCACTCTCCCAGGCGCTTGGCCAAGTCACAGTCGGGGTGATGAAATCCCTTCAAAGCCACTGGGCTGGGCCAGGCTCGAGCTCCCAACCAGCAGCGCCAGCCTAAAGTGGCCCACAGGTCGGGCACAGAGCCGAGGTGTCAGGCGGTGTGACAAGTCTGTGCACTGGTGCCTGCCAGAGAGACGGTCTGAAATGGGGCTGGAGGAGGTACCTATACTTGTGGGCAATGCCAGGGAAAGCCAGAGGCTTTTTTCCACCCTTCACACTGGGAGGCCCTGAGCCTTGTCTGTGGGAGTCACTCGGTCCTGACTTTCACATCTACTTCTTACAAACCACAGTGGGAAAGGTGGAAGCCCCTCTTCACAGTGGGGTTCTGGCTTCTTTGGAATGAAGCTGGCTTCCAGGAAAATAATAAATTAAGAGAACCTTAGTGGCCACTCCCAGACACCAGCAGCTCCTCTGCTCCCTTGTGTGCTCTGCGTGGGCCACTGGTGGCTTCTCCCTCTGAGGTGTCCAGAGACAGTGTTTGGAAAGTGAGTCACACTGTAGCAGAAGTAGCCAGCAGTTCCCTAGAACTCACATTGGCTTTGGTTTCCTGGGCACACGACGAGACTGTCTAGGTCCTCTTTGAGTTAGATGTCACCATGTGACAGATGGAGGTTAGGGGGAAAGAGGTGTACACTAGGAGGAGATACAATGGCCCTCAGCCAGAAGTTAAAAGTGGCAGGGGGGTCTAGCCAGCTGAAAATTGTCACATAAGGTGTAGAGGACAACCGTCCAACCCTTTCTGTATAAACACACAAAAAAATGTCCGTGGGGTTTTTAAAATTTATTTTGTATTTTATATGCATTAGGGTTCTGCCTACATGTATGTCTGCATGAGGGTGTTGGATCACCTGGAACACTTGTCAGCTGCAATGTGGTGGCTGGGAATTGAAATCCTCCCTGTCCTCTGGAAGAGCAGCCAGTGCTCTTAACTGTGGAGACATTTCTCCAGTGCTTCTGTGGAATTTAAACTGCTCTACACTCTGGGAACTCTCTGTGGCAGTTAGGAGTCCACTCTACAGTCCAACAAGTGCAGTGCTCTGCACCGTGCCTGTGAACCGTCACCTTGCTTGGGATTCTCACCCTTTGAAACCTTTTCTGATTCTGGCCCCTCTGCAAAGCCTTCCCGTGGGCAGAGGAAGCATAAAGCTGACCCAATTCACTCATTAGCCTGGCAGTCTACCCAATTCCACCTTTGCCTGCCTCTAGGCAGGTTAAAGCATCCGGCCAAGGGAGTAACATTTAGAAATTCCGCTCTCGGGCTATTCCCAAGACTCACTTCATAAAGGATGTTTCTGAAGCCAGGCTCTTGGGCCCTGGAATGAACAGACAGGAGAAGACTAAACTGATTTCTGGAACAGTTCAGCCTGTCATGGGGAGGGCATATATGAGTCATTCGAAATCCATTTGCCCCTTCATCTTGTGATGGACAGACAGACAGAGCCAGGAAAGGGCAGAATCAGCACGAGGCTGGTGCTGCTTAGCTGAAGACAGAAACAAGGCAGATGCCATGTGCTGTCATCAACTGTCCCTTTGCAACGGTTGGTACCTGCTTAACATTCTCCATCCTCTGTAATTTATCAAGACATGCCTGTCTCCAGGCCAGGGTGTTTCTGTCTTCACAGCAGACACTACAGGACTGTCTCCTCTGTTCGAATTTCAAGTACAACTCCCGTTGGTTTCTGTAAAGCCAAGTTGAGCATACTGGGCAGCTCAGCTTTTCTCAGTGGTTGTTTTCCGTGTCTACCTGGAGGCAGGAGCTGCTGCAGAAAACCTTTCTTCAAGGGACAGAGGAGGGGCTGCTTACAGTAGGAAGGGTGACATCTGTAGACCAACTGCTCAGTTAGTGTCTTTTGTCTGACCTCGGTGAAAGAAATCATCCCATTTTATAGAGGAGGAAACTGAGGCTCAGAGAACTTGCTGAGTTACTCAGGTCTCTGCTAGAAGCTTTCTGGCTTCCAGCCCTGAGCTCCTCACTCTACCAGTCAGGAGTCAGGGAGCCAGGTAGCGCTCTTCTAACCCAACTACATTGTCTCTCTTCACGTCTATGAAGGCTTAGGCTTATTTTCTAGATCCAATTTTCCAGAGTTAAGAGGCACACTGGCCAAAAACTATATTCCATGGGTGACTCTAGCTTCCTACGGCCAATTATAATTTTTTTTCTTTTCTTTTTTTTTGGAGCTGGGGACCGAACCCAGGGCCTTGCGCTTGCTAGGCAAGTGCTCTACCACTGAGCTAAATCCCAACCCCCCAATTATAATTTTTTAAAATTATTGTTCATTTTGTTTTGTTTTGTTTTGTTTTCTTTGAGACAGTGTTTCTGTGTAGCCCTGGCTATCTCAGATCTCACTTTGTAGACTAGGCTGGCCTTGAACTCACTCACACACTGCCTGTGTGTCCTCAGGGAAAAAGGCATGTGTCACCACCACCTGCTGTCAATGATATTCTAAATTGTTATAATGGGTTCAAAACTCATGCTTTTTGTCCTTATAACTTCCTCTCCAGGAACTTCTGGAGAATCAGAATCCTGGAGGTTTGGCTAATAGGTCATAAAGTCTGTGCTGGTTTAGTTTTGTTTCCTCTTTGACACAAGCTAGAGTCATGTGGGAAGAGGGAACTTGAGTAGAGAAAATTTCCCTGTCAGATTGCTCGGAAGCAGGTGTGTGGGACGTTTCCTTGATCAGTGGTCCACAAGGAAGGGCATTGCCAACTGAGGGCAGTGTAACCCTGGGCAGGAGTCCAGGGTTGTATAAGAAAGCAGGCTGAACTAGCCAGGAGGAGCAAACCAGTAAGCAGCACTCCTCCACGGTTTATCCTGCCTCCAGGGTCCTGCCTTAAGTGTCTGTCCTGACTTCCCTTCATCATGTTCCTCCACACGTTGCTTTTCATTGTGGTGTTTTAGTCCAGCAACAGAAAGCCACTGGGACAAAGTCTAACGCCTCGTCTACTGCCAGCTTCATAAGATCTCAGTGTGCCCGTGGCAAGGGTCAAGTGTCAGTAAAAAGTGCTTGGTGAGAAGGCGGAAGACAGGACCTGGGTTAGCGCGTCTCCATTGAGAAACAGAGGCACGAGCGTTTAGGGGAAAGCATGCAGAAGAAAAGGATCAGCTCCACTCTTCTCCTTTGGGAGGAGAATGTCGAGTATGGATTGTCAGCTTGGGAGGATCTGGAACAACCCAGGAGTGAAGGCTTAGTGCACGTCGGTGGGGAGATTTCTAGACGGCATTAATGCCTTGGTTGCTTTCCCTGTGGCTGTTCTAAAATACTCCAGCAGTGCAACTTCAGGGACAGAGGATTCATCCTGGCGCAGGGCTCAGGGAGCAGGAGTAGAGAGGTCAACACAGCAGGGTTTCATGCAGCTGGTCCTATCACACAGTCAGAGCAGAGAGCAGTGCATGCAGGCTGCTTTTCAGTCCTCTAGTTATACAGTCCCGGATCCCAACCAGGGAACGGTCCTCACCACAGTGACCTCCATTCACATAATCAAGACAATCCCTTCCAGGTGTGACCAGAGCCAGTCTCCAGGGTGAGGAAACCGAGAGCTAACACTAACCGACATAGCGGACTGGGATCGGAAGACCCATCCAAAGTGTGGGTAACACCTCGCCCTGTGCTGGGGGGCTCAGACTGAATAAAGAGAGAAAGAGAGCCGAGAATGGTCTCTCTCTGTTGCTACAGATGCAATGTGACCAGGGACTCATTCTGCTGCTGCTATGATGGCCCGGCCATGGTGGCTGGGCCCTGGAGCTGGAGCTGTGAGACAAATACACCTTTCCTTCCTATGTTGCCGTTGTCAGATGCTTTGTCATGGCAACGGGGAAAATCACTGCAGGTCGTTCATCCTATGCCTACCGTCTTTAAACACAGGGGCGAGAGTGCATGTGTGTGTGTGCATGTTCGAGTGCGCGTGCGTGTGCGTGTGTGTGTGTGTGTGTGTGTGTGTGTGTGTGGTCCTATGGGATAAAAAAGATTTTCTTTGTGTGAATACACACACACACACACACACACACGCGCACACACAGGCACACAGATGGGGTCACAGTCACTCAAACACTGGAGATGGAGAGAGAAACGGTTGACAGATTAGATCTGGGGGTGTCCATAGCACCCGTTCTTTGTATGTGATCGCTTAGTTTAATGAAAAAGGTTTGCTTCCTAAATACATCCTTTAATATTCACCCTGTGCGACCAGGCATGGTGGCTCACTGAAGATCTCTGTGTTCCAGGCCGGCCTGGGTTTACATAGTGAGTTCTAAGACTACACAGAGAGACCCTGTCTCAAACAAATAAACTCATCATGTGCATTTTCCATTTGATATACTTTTGAATTTTTTTTTAAAAATGAAAGCAGAATCTTGCAAAGTCAGGGATCGGATGAACTCTTTCAGTGTCTGCAATCCCAGGAGACAAGTCGTTGCATTTCAATGGATGGGTTCCTGGGGATAGCTCGCCGGATCTCAGGCTTCCTCAGCAAGCACTCTAAGGACAGCTGTACCTCCAGCCCCGTGTCAAGACATCACAGCTGTCACAGTGAAGATGGCTCTGCTCAGATCAGTGACCTGTGTAGGGCTTAGAGTCTGAAGCAGAGACACAGGTAAGCACAAACCACTTAAGTCAAAACCTAATTCCTTTCTACATCAATTTTTTTCCTTCTGTAGGAAGTATTCGTCAGCTTGACACTGTAAAGAGGAATCTCAATTGAGAATGCCTGCATCCCATCCACCTGTGGTGCATTTTCTTGATGGATGATTGATGTGGGCGGGTCCAGCTCCCTGTGGGTGGCGTCACTCCCTGGCAGGTGGTGCTGGGCTGGAAAAGAAAGCAGAAGGAGCAAGCCAGTCAGCAGCTCTGTGACCTCGATGCCAGCCCCTGCCTCTAGCTTCCCGCCTTGAGTTCATACCCTGGCTTTCCTCAGTTACTGACAGTAAAGTGCTGAGGTGAGACAAACACTTTCCTTTCCAAGTTGCTTCCAGTCGTAGTGATTCCACATCGATTAAAAAGCAAACTAAGACTCGTAATGATCAAGAACAGGTTTTCTAATTTAATTTAAGGCTTGAGAACAGTTACTCTAAAAGTAAAGGTTTATCATCTGGCAAGTTCTCTCTCTCTCTCTCTCTCTCTCTCTCTCTCTCGTGTGTGTGTGTGTGTGTGTGTGTGTGTGTGTGTGTGTGTGTGTGTGTGTGTGTGTGAAGGTTAGAAGTTGACTATGAGTGCCTTACTCAATTCTTTTTCCCCCTCCTCCTCTTCCTCCTGCTCCCACTGCTTCTCCTCCTCTTCTTTTTTCTTCATTTTTTGGTTTTTGAGTCAAGGTGTCACTAGTTTAGAACTCACAGAGATCCATCTTCTCTCAGTCCATGGACCCACAGTCTTTTCCATCATTTTCTGTCTCTTCCTGTGATGAGGAACCAGAGAACTCAGACCTGCAAATCTGTATTTAGTCATCAACATGTCTTCAGCCCCAAGGCTGAGGTTGACTCTTCTTTCTTTCGGGGACTAGAACTGGAGTCAGCACAGTTTCAGGTCAGGCCCTCTCACAATGGCTGGGTAAAGACCCTAAGGCACACCAGAGTGCCAGAGTCTCGCCCCTCAATGTTCCCTCCGAAGAGAACAGGGGATAAGCACCCTTGTAAGACAGTCGGGTCTCATTTGGTAGATGTGAATTCAATGGCTCCGGGACTCCATTCTACTCATCCTAGCTCGGCTTAAGTTTTAAAACTAATTCTCTCAGCATTAATCTGAAAGGATTCTTCAAACAAAAGCCCAACATCTGAGTCTATTTACCCAGTGTGCAGCTGTGTCAATCGGCCAAGACAAAGCCGGGCTTCCTGGCCAGCCCACAATGGGCCGCAGGTAGTTCTCTGAAAGAAGAGCTCGGGACAGGGGCCTCTCACCAGGCCACCACCCTCCTTCCAAAGAGGAAGAGCTGGAGCCCAGGGGTCAAGAGAAAAGGAGGGTGTCCCGCCCCCCACCTCCCCCACACAAGTGGAGACTGAAAGATATGATCTGTAAGCCCATCAATTAGGGCTATTAAAAAGGTAATTAGCCCTCTTCCATGGAAACCAAGGACAGAGATGTGAAAGGACAGGGAATTCATTTCCTTGTGGTTACATTTTAGTGTGACTGGTACCTTTAGTAATGAAGGAGGGGCTATTGTTCAGACTGTCACTTGACCATCTTGAGGAGAAGGGGACATCAATTCTGTTACAGGGATATCTTATGATTAAAATGGGAATTATTTGTCTAGTTCTGTAAAGAAACATGCTTTTTTTTTTCCCTGCTGTCCACCCCTAGGTACAAATTGAATGGCCAGATCTGGAAGGTTGAGGAGTTGAGAGGAGCTCCCTTTCTAGTTTCCTCTCTGTGGCAGAAAGTAAAATATGAACATGTCAACAATGTGCCATGGGTCCTGGGCTCTGCATGTGTGTGTGTGTGTGTGTGTGTGTGTGTGTGTGTGTGTAATTCACAATTAGGGTTTCTGTTCCCTCTCAGTTCAAGCATGTGTGGGTATTTTGATAAGAAAAGGCCAAGAGGAAGCCAAAGGACAGAGAAAAGACCTTTTCCAGGGTGAGAGTTGAAGTTCTCTATTGACCTGAAACTCAAGTACAGAATGCATCTATGCCACACTGGCCCAGTTCACCATGAATGCACAAACTGATGTTTACATAGCCTGTGTGTGTGTGTGTGTGTGTGTGTGTGTGTGTTTGTGTGTGTGTGTGTGTGCGTGTGTGTGCGCGTGTGTGCTTGCAAATGAAAGATAATTTAAACATTTTCTTTTTCCTAACGTCTAACATTCTTCTCTATCCCTGCATCTCCCTCCCACCCCCAAGATGTTCATAAAGCAAGCTGGGCAGGCTGCAAGTCGCCATTGGGTATATATATATATATATATATATATATATATATATATATATATTACATCCACTAACTCACACAACAAAGGTCTAGTGATCTCTGGAGTCTTCTGACCCCATCCACTTTAGGCAACCATGACTTTTTTTTTTCTTTCATTTCTTTTTTCTTTTTTTCGGAGCTGGGGACCGAACCCAGGGCCTTGCGCTTGCTAGGCAAGGGCTCTACCACTGAGCTAGATCCCCAACCCCATGACTTTTATTCTTATAGAGTAGTTGAGCTGGTTCTTGAATTTTACATGAGTGAAATTCTATAATATGAACCCTTTCGTAGCTGACACTTTTTGCTTAAAATACTTTTATTTTATTTTATTTGAGATTCTTGTGGATACTGAATGTGTCGGTAGTCTATAGTCTTTTGTTTACAAACAGCATGTGATTGTGCGACAAGCCCATTGTGTATTCATTCTTACGTTGATTGGCATTTGAGTTCTTGTCAGTCTTGGACTACTGTGCATAAAGCTGGTATAAACATTCTTGAATATGATTTTGGTGGCCATATGCTTTCACTTTCCATGGGCAATTTACCTAGGAGAGAGAAATTCCTTTCTCATGGGTTGGGTAAATCTTTTGTTTTTGAAAGACGGGACTTGAGAGATGGCTCAGCAGGTAAGAGCTGTCACAGCTCTATAGAGGATTAGAGTTTGGTTCCGAGCACCATGTTGGGTGGCTCACAACCTCTTTTCAGTCCATTCCAGGGGCGATCTAATGCCCTCCCTGGCCTTCGTGGATACTGCACTTGCATACACATACCCATAAACAAACATATATAAAATTTTTTAAAAAATTTAAGGAAAACGTACAGGTTTTTTTTTCCTTTGGAGCTGGGGACCGAACCCAGGGCCTTGCGCTTGCTAGGCAAGAGCTCTACCACTGAACTAAATCCCCAACCCACATACAGTTTTCTAAAGTGGTTCTACCACCTCCCAAGAGCGATCTGAAGATTGTTAGAGCATTTCTGCCTCCTGAGATGAGCTTGGTGATGTGGTAACCATAGCTATTTGAAAAGGTATCTCCTGTGGGTCTAGCTTGTTCTTCTCGTGGACCTAATGACGTCAGGCACCCTCACATTCTCCTAGCCACCTGCATACTTCCTTTCACAAAGCTTGTTTAAGTCGGCTGTCTACTTGCCAGTTTACGAGCGTGTATTCTGGACGAAGTTTCTTTTAACATGTAGGTATCGCAAATGTTTTGTCTTAGACGGGATCTTTTTAAGTTTCACTTTCTTACTGTCCTCACTTTAATGACCAAGTTTATTACTTTGGCGAAATAAGGAATTGTAGGTGTCTGTGTGATGGTGAGTACGTCCTTTGTCTGTCTCTTCTGAGAGCACAGTCAGGCGCTGTGAAGGTACCTGCTTGCTTCTAGCTGCTGTGCAAATTTCGCTTTTGTGATTAGATCAACTATTTATGGGAAGTTGATGTTTTGCATGCTGGGAATTGAACCCAAGAATCATGCTAGTCAAGCCCTGTAACACTGAGCTATACCCCATTCTCAAATTATTTACTACTAGTACTACTACTACTATTACTACTCTGCTGCTACTACTACTGTTGTGGCGTTTGAACTAGGGTCCTCATACCAAAGCGTTACCACCTAAACCTCAGATTAGTTTTGCAATACATGGTGTGGCGTAATAACTGAGGGTTATTTTGTTTCGAAAACTATGCATCAGTTCAGCACCACGTAACAAAGGCTCACCAGGTTGAGTTTCTTTGATGCTTTTTGTCACCAACAGATTGATATGTGACTTTCTCAATTCACTTATTTCTTTACCTCTGTGTCAGGAATGCATTGCTGTGGTTTTGTATGTTTTTAATGTCTTGACATTAGATTCTGCGTGTCCCTTGAATCTTGGTCTTTTAAATAGCTTTGCTTTGGTCACAGTAAGTCAGTCCTCTAGCTTTACATAACCTTTAGATCAACCTGTCAATTTCTACAAAAACAAACAAACAAACAACAGCCTCTTGAGATTTTCTCTGTGGGTGGCAAATCTATAGATGAATTTAGCTAGAAGGAGATTTAGCTTCTGAGCACTTTGGGTCTTTCAATGAATGGGTATGGTTTATTGCCCAATTTTCTTGTCTGTAAGTGATAGTGCATAATTTTTAATATAGAAGTTTTAGGTGGTTTTTGTCAAACTACCTCCTGTTTTATTGATGCTATCTGGACCGGTTATTTTGAAAGTTGTTTTGTTTCTTTTTTTTCATTTGTTTGTCATTTGTTTGTCAAACCAGAATTGATCATTATATCTTGGACTCTAAACTTGCTGTAGTGCTGGACTCCCTAGTTTCCCAGAAAACGGCTCCCCAGGGCTTCACACACATATATTCATCTCATTTGCACACAAAGCCTTATGCTTACTGCCCAGTCTTTGTGCTGTGTATCCCCCCACTCTCACAGAGTCTCCCTATGTAGCCCAGGTTGGCCTTGAACTTAATATATTACCTTGGTTATAAACTCAGGATCCCCCTGCCTCTGCTTCTCACCTCGTGAGTCCTGGTGTTGTAGAATGTGGTACAGCATCTGCCTTCTTTCTTTCCTTCACTTTAAATGTAAAACCTTATTTTTAAAATTAGCTCACAAAGTACGTGTTCCTGTATGGGGTTTTCATGCCCAGTCCATGTTAGATGCTTCTCTTCCCATTCCCCTTACCACTGCCCATACCTTTTAGCCCCTGGTATTCCCTACTTCCTGTGTCCTTCCTGTTTCTTCCCTACTACGCCTCCCTTAAAGCCTTGCTGTTTCCAGTCATACGGGGTAGTTTAAATGAGGAATGTCTGCCAAGATCTGCATGGCTTTTGGGATTGACTAGACTGGTCAATGAGGAAATGAAGATACACAGTGACACACACACACACACACACACACACACACGCATACATACAGATACACATACAGACACACACACATATAAACACACATACAAAGACGTACACAGACATACACAGAGAGAGAGACACATACACACACACATGCACATACACTCACTCACACACACATGCATACATACAGATACACATACATACAGACACACACATATAAACACACATACAAAGACATACACACAGTCCCTCTCACACACACACACACACACACACACACACAGAGACAGAGAGACAGAGACATGCACACACACATACACAGACATACATACACACACAGAGACAGACAGACACATACACATAGAGACAAAAACAAAACCACAGATATATTCACAGACATACACATACACATACAAATACATACACAGACATACACACAGACACACATGAATACATGCAGATACACATGAACACACAGACACAATACAGATAATACATAGACATACATGTAAATGCACACAGATACATGTATGAACACACATATAGACATACAACGCAGAGAGACACCCATGCTGAATACATACACATACACACATGGATACACATAGATACCCACACAGACACACATATAGATAAATACCTCCAGACACACAGACACACATATAGATACATACCTACAGACACATACACACAGACACACAAACGTACACAACAGACAGACATACTGATACACATACAGAGAGAGGGGGAGGAGGAGGGGGAGAGGGAGAGATGCTGGGATTGGGTGGTGATCATTTCTTCTCTACCAGTGAAATAAGACAATTCAAGGCACATTTGAGTGTATATAAAGGCAGATTGCTTGAGAAACAGCTTTTGGGGGAGTTCACCAACCATACAAGAGGGGGGTCAGTGAAGTGGCCGTGGGGAGGAAGACAAAGAGGAGGGGAAGAGAAAGAGAGACAGCATGCACACAGAGGGAGAAGAGGAGAGAGGGCACTGTAAGCATTATCTACTATGACTGCCATTTCCCACCTCTGTGGACTCTTTTTCCGGTAAAACCATAAGCCCAAATAAACTCTTCCTTCTAAACCTTTCCAAATAAACCCTTCTAGAAGTTGCTGTGGTCGTGATGTCTTATCACAGTCACAGAAAAGTAACTCATGCGGGCCACTTTCTGGTTTCCTGGCCGTACCATACTAATTCCCACCTGAGCACACACATTCAGCAGTCGAGAGGTATGGATCTACATATGAGAGAACACACACTACATGTGTCTTTCTGAGTCTGGGTGGCCTTGTTTAAGATAATGTTTTCCAATTCAATTTATTTGTGGGCAAATTTCACAATTTCATTTTTTTAATATAATTGAATGAAAAAAATCCATTTTGGGTATTATGTACATGCATATGTCACATGTGCATGGACCTGTCATCTGCCTTTGGATATCTAGTTGAATTATTTCCTTGATTAGTGAAGACAGCAGCAACAGACACAGATGAGCGCGTGTCTCTATGATGGGGTGCGGAGTACCTGAGTCATATGGTAGATCTAGTTTTGGTTTTTGAGATGCTTTTGTACTGATTTGGATGGCAGTTGACCTGCTTTACACCCGAACAATAGTGAATAAACCATCCCTTTCCTCTCAGCCACGAAGGCACTCTTATCACTTTCTTTTTGCTTCTTTGTTTCTTTATCTCTTTCTTTGTTTCTTTTTCTTTCTTTCGTAGCGGGGAGGGTTTGAGACAGAGTTTCTTTCTGTAGCCAGAGCTGTCCTGGGACTCCCTCTGTAGACCAGACTGGCTTCAAAACTCACAGAGATCTGCCTGCCTCTGCCTTCTGAACGCTGGGATTACATGCCTGAGCCTCCACCATCTGGCTATTTATTTTCTGACTGGGGTGAGAAGATTCTCAAAGTGGTTTCAGTTTGTGTCTGTCTCTCTGACGGCTAGAGATCTTGAGCACTTAAAGATAGCTATTGCCGATAAACCCTTAGTCAGACTAACGAGAGGACCCAGAGAGTGTGTCCAAATTAACAAAATCAGAAATGAAAAGGGAGACATAACTACAGATTCAGAGGAAATTCAAAAAATCATCAGATCTTACTATAAAAGCCTATATTCAACAAAACTTGAAAATCTACAAGAAATGGACAATTTCCTAGACAAATATCAGGTACCGAAGTTAAATCAGGAACAGATAAACCAGTTAAACAACCCCATAACTCCTAAGGAAATAGAAACAGTCATTAAAGGTCTCCCAACCAAAAAGAGCTCAGGTCCAGACGGGTTTAGTGCAGAATTCTATCAAACCTTCATAGAAGACCTCAGACCAATATTATCCAAACTATTCCACAAAATTGAAACAGATGGATCACTCCCGAATTCCTTCTATGAAGCCACAATTACTCTTATACCTAAACCACACAAAGACCCAACAAAGAAAGAGAACTTCAGACCAATTTCCCTTATGAATATCGACGCAAAAATACTCAATAAAATTCTGGCAAACCGAATCCAAGAGCACATCAAAACAATCATCCACCATGATCAAGTAGGCTTCATCCCAGGCATGCAGGGATGGTTTAATATACGGAAAACCATCAATGTGATCCATTATATAAACAAACTGAAAGAACAAAACCACATGATCATTTCATTAGATGCTGAGAAAGCATTTGACAAAATTCAACACCCCTTCATGATAAAAGTCCTGGAAAGAATAGGAATTCAAGGCCCATACCTAAACATAGTAAAAGCCATATACAGCAAACCAGTTGCTAACATTAAACTAAATGGAGAGAAACTTGAAGCAATCCCACTAAAATCAGGGACTAGACAAGGCTGCCCACTCTCTCCCTACTTATTCAATATAGTTCTTGAAGTTCTAGCCAGAGCAATCAGACAACAAAAGGAGGTCAAGGGGATACAGATTGGAAAAGAAGAAGTCAAAATATCACTATTTGCAGATGATATGATAGTTTATTTAAGTGATCCCAAAAGTTCCACCAGAGAACTACTAAAGCTGATAAACAACTTCAGCAAAGTGGCTGGGTATAAAATTAACTCAAATAAATCAGTAGCCTTCCTCTACACAAAAGAGAAACAAGCCGAGAAAGAAATTAGGGAAACGACATCCTTCATAATAGACCCAAATAATATAAAGTACCTCGGTGTGACTTTAACCAAGCAAGTAAAAGATCTGTACAATGAGAACTTCAAGACACTGAAGAAAGAAATTGAAGAAGACTTCAGAAGATGGAAAGATCTCCCATGCTCATGGATTGGCAGGATTAATATAGTAAAAATGGCCATTTTACCAAAAGTGATCTACAGATTCAATGCAATCCCCATCAAAATACCAATCCAATTCTTCAAAGAGTTAGACAGAACAATTTGCAAATTCATCTGGAATAACAAAAAACCCAGGATAGCTAAAACTATCCTCAACAATAAAAGGACTTCAGGGGGAATCACTATCCCTGAACTCAAGCAGTATTACAGAGCAATAGTGATAAAAAACTGCATGGTATTGGTACATAGACAGACAGATAGACCAATGGAATAGGATTGAAGACCCAGAAATGAACCCACACACCTATGGTCACTTGATTTTTGACAAAGGAGCCAAAACCATCCAATGGAAAAAAGATAGCATTTTCAGCAAATGGTGCTGGTTCAACTGGAGGTCAACATGTAGAAGAATGCAGATCGATCCATGCTTATCACCCTGTACAAAGCTTAAGTCCAAGTGGACCAAGGACCTCCACATCAAACCTGATACACTCAAACTAATAGAAGAAAAACTAGGGAAGCATCTGGAACACATGGGCACTGGAAAAAATTTCCTGAACAAAACACCAATGGCTTATGCTCTAAGATCAAGAATCGGCAAATGGGATCTCATAAAACTGCAAAGCTTCTGTAAGGCAAAGGACACTGTGGTTAGGACAAATCGGCAACCAACAGATTGGGAAAAGATCTTTACCAATCCTACAACAGATAGAGGCCTTATATCCAAAATATACAAAGAACTCAAGAAGTTAGACCGCAGGGAGACAAATAACCCTATTAAAAAATGGGGTTCAGAGCTAAACAAAGAATTCACAGCTGAGGAATGCCGAATGGCTGAGAAACACCTAAAGAAATGTTCAACATCTTTAGTCATAAGGGAAATGCAAATCAAAACAACCCTGAGATTTCACCTCACACCAGTGAGAATGGCTAACATCAAAAACTCAGGTGACAGCAGATGCTGGCGAGGATGCGAAGAAAGAGGAACACTCCTCCATTGTTGGTGGGATTGCAGACTGGTACAACCATTCTGGAAATCAGTCTGGAGGTTCCTCAGAAAATTGGACATTGAACTGCCTGAGGATCCAGCTATACCTCTCTTGGGCATATACCCACAAGATGCCCCAACATATAAAAAAGACATGTGCTCCACTATGTTCATCGCAGCCTTATTTATAATAGCCAGAAGCTGGAAAGAACCCAGATGCCCTTCAACAGAGGAATGGATACAGAAAATGTGGTACATCTACACAATGGAATATTACTCAGCTATCAAAAACAACGAGTTTATGAAATTCGTAGGCAAATGGTTGGAACTGGAAAATATCATCCTGAGTGAGCTAACCCAATCACAGAAAGACATACATGGTATGCACTCACTGATAAGTGGCTATTAGCCCAAATGCTTGAATTACCCTAGATGCCTAGAACAAATGAAACTCAAGACGGATGATCAAAATGTGAATGCTTCACTCCTTCTCTAAAAGGGGAACAAGAATACCCTTGGCAGGGAAGAGAGAGGCAAAGATTAAAACAGAGACTGAAGGAACTCCCATTCAGAGCCTGCCCCACATGTGGCCCATACATATACAGCCACCCAATTAGACAAGATGGATGAAGCAAAGAAGTGCAGACCGACAGGAGCCAGATGTAGATCGCTCCTGAGAGACACAGCCAGAATACAGCAAATACAGAGGCGAATGCCAGCAGCAAACCACTGAACTGAGAATAGGACCCCCGTTGAAGGAATCAGAGAAAGAAGTGGAAGAGCTTGAAGGGGCTCGAGACCCCATATGTACAACAATGCCAAGCAACCAGAGCTTCCAGGGACTAAGCCACTACCTAGAGACTATACATGGACTGACCCTGGACTCTGACCTCATAGGTAGCAATGAATATCCTTGTAAGAGCACCAGTGGAAGGGGAAGCCCTGGGTCCTGCTAAGACTGAACCCCCAGTGAACTAGACTGTTGGGGGGAGGGCGGCAATGGGGGGAGGGCTGGGAGGGGAACACCCATAAGGAAGGGGGGGGAGGGGGATGTTTGCCCGGAAACCAAGGAATTATTATTAAGTATTAAATAAATTAAAAAAAAACTGAAAACAAAACAACAAAAAAAAGATAGCTATTGCCCATTTGGGCTTCTTTTGAGAACTGTCTGGCCAGGTCCCATTTATTGATTAGCAGTTTTATGGTGCTGTTTAATTTTTCTAGTTTTTTTTTTTTAAATAAATTCTAGACATTAATCCCTGCCTGAAGTATAGCCATCAAAGATTCTCTCCTCTTCTGTAGGCTATTTGTCCGTTCTCCTCATACTTTATGTTGCCATGCAGGAGCCTTCTAATGTTATGTAATCCCATCAGTCAATTGTTGGGTGTATTTCCTATTTTGCTGGGGTTCTAGTCAGAAATCTGTTGCTAACCAATGTCTTGCGTTGTTTTCCCGATGTTCCTTTAGCAGTCCGTGCCTTTCCTGTTTCGGATCATGTAGTTTGAACTGGTTTTTGGTGTAGGGGTGAGACAGGTGGATCTGACCTCATTTTCTGTGGCCTGACCTCCTCCATGTTTCTTTTACCAAGTGCTGCTCTGGCCAGGAACACAGGAAAGCTGCTGGTGGCTCGAATGGTTTTGTGGAGCCTGTGTTAAAGATGGTTCGTGGTGGGCTACTTCAGTTTTACTCTTTGAATACACAGTCAAGTGTCATTTAGTAACAGGCCACAGTCTGAGAAGTACGCTATATTTGGCCACGCTGTGGGTCACACAGTATGCATTTCCACAAACTTCGATGGCGCAGTGCAAGAGAAAATGATACAAAGACATGATCAGCACAGGATGTATGAGGCTGCTATGTGCATGATGCCACACGGGCTTTTCAATAAAGTATTTCTGTAAATAAGTGCAGAAGGCGTACTCAAGCACAAACACAAGTAGAGCATGCTGTGTGTACAAATCAGTAATATGGTTGCTTATTGTCACGATCAAGCATTATGTACTGTGTATACTTGTATGAGCTATGTTTTCCCATGACCAGGATGCACTGCGTTCATTCACACCAGCATCGCCACAAATGTGGGGATAATGTCTTTGTTTGGCTGTGCTGTGATGATGTTACGACGACGACAGAGCCGTCCGTGGTAGGAAGTCTTCGCTTGCGTTATTACTACATGAAGCCCCCACACGTTCCCAGCCCCCACCGCTGACCAAATAATGTTTGTCACATGACTGCGATTCTTACCACGAATCTTACCACATGTCAAGCGTTCACCAAGGTGTCTTCCCTTGGGCCTTTCTGGAACTCTAAACTCTTTTAACCCCGAGGATCGCTGGTGTCTGTGTTCAGCTCTCATTCCCTTCTAATCTGGAGAGGCTCCGGTGCAGACTCATTGCAACCTCTTTGCATCCCTACCTCTCGGCAGTTTCCCCACTCTTCTCTGCACTACATCTGCTCGCCAGGCTCTGCCTGAGTTCTCATCTCTCTTGTCTCCAGGCAGATGTCGCCTACAGGGTTTCCCCCCAGGGGTTCCCTTCCGGGAGTCAGAGAGTGCCCGTCGATCAATAACTGACAAGAGCTGCTGCATATCCTTTATTTAGCCATCATCGTATATGGAGGTACAGATCCAGTGCCAGATACTTCTATCAGAATCTAAGACAGACTCTCACTCTACCTACTCTTGTGGCTTAAACATTTAATTTCCTGCAGACCTTCAACAATTTGAATGCATGGTCTCCAGGTTGCATGGGAGGTTCTGGAAACTTAGGAGGTGAAAGCCAACTTGAAAGAATTAAGCCTTTTTGTTTTAATTTATTTAATTTTTACGTTCATCAGTGTGAGGGCGTCAGATCCATTGGAACTGAAGTTACAGACAGTTGTGAGCTGAGAATTGAACCTGGGTCCTTAGGAATAGCAGGCAGTGCTCTTAACCACTGAGTCTTCTCTCCAGCCCCAAGAATTAGGTCTTGAGATGGGGGCAATATCCCTAGGGATCTAGCATTCCTGACTGTTTTCCTTTTCACTGTCTTTGTGCCTGATCCACTGTGAAAAGACATGCTTGTATCACCCAAGACTGAGCTGGTCCCATCACCATGCATTTCCCAGTGTGCTGGATTGAAACACCCCTGTATCTGTGAAGCAAAATGATTGTTTCCTCTCTAGCCTATCTGAAAACACATTAGGATGCCTCCTTTTTCTTATGTGGTTAGTAGCCAGCAAAATTCATACCTCGAGAGTTTAGTGCCTTCCAATATCTCCAATAAATGAAAAAGAAAAAAGATATAAATCCTGTTTTTAAGTTATCAAGTGGGTGAGGTGGAACAGGCCTTTAATCCCAGTGCTCAGGAGGCAGAGGAAGGCAGATCTCTGTGTAGAGTTCAAGGCCAACCTGGTCTACAAAGTGAGTTCCAGGACAACCGGGGCTACTCAGAAAAATCCTGTCTTAAAACAACAACAACAACAACAAAAACAACAACAACGAAATTCAAACTGGTCCTTTAGACTACTTTTTGTGGCCAGAATTTCCCAGACTGTGCTGTGAGCAGTGCTGGCTACAGAAAGAGGCTACTTGGTAAGCTATCTGGGAATACAAGGGTCTTGACAAAAATTTATGTTTGGCCTGGTTTTTCTTCCTGTGAGTCAATGATCATAAACACACCAACGATTCTAATATAATTCTGTTGAAAATTCTTATTAATAGTGTTTCTCAAACTCAGCGATTGGCAGACTGACTAATTTAGGGACCTCTCACTAATAGATTAGAAATGGTCTAATCTGTCTATTTTGACCTCTTAACCATTTCCCCAAAGGTTTGAAAAACACCGTTGAGAGGCAAAAAGAGGGCTTACCCAAAGACAAAAAGCCAGGTTGTTATCAGGATGAGTATTTCTGGTTAGGACAGTGATTGACCAACTGATCTAGGTGTTGGGGTCCTATTCCAAGTGTGCAAACAGGAAGACGGCATAGGAAAAGGAATGTTTTCTTCATGAGTTGAGAGACTCAGACCAACATGCTTATTTTTTTTTTTTAAGACTTAGAAATCCAGAAGTAAAATACTATCCACTAGCTATTGCCTTCAAAAGAATTTCATGGAGTATATTTTTAGATAATAATCCACATGTATAAATTTTTATTAATCATTTACGGGTGCTCTAAAACACTGGGGCGAATGTTCTTTTAAATGACGTCATGTCTGTTGGTCTATAATGGTCTGTAGTTGGGGTCTGGAGGGCATTCCATTCTCCACAAAGCAACTGCCGCGGGTTTGTCACCTATCTCCCTCAAAAGAAACATCTGGACAGTGTAGTGGGCTCATGGGACTTGGCTGAAGCAGCTGGCTGGATTTAGATGCTTCTTCCTGGGTCCCCAACAGGGACAGCAAGAAGCAGAGCCACTGTCTTGGAATCCTCAGGGCCCACGGCTGCTGAGCCATGGGGGCAGTCAGTGCAGGCTCCCTGGAGTCTGTCCTCTTGCTGAGGTCCTCAGGGGATGGAGTTCCCCTCTTCTCATCTTCTTTCCACTGCCTTTGAGCTCCACCTCTGACCTGCAGACACAGTAAAGCTGGTGTTCACTGGCTTTCCCATTGCTGAAGCAAAGTGCCTGGAACTTAGATGAGGAAAGAGTTCTTTTGGTTCTTAAGGTTTCATGAGGCTTGGACACGCTGGGGCTGTGGTAAGCCAGAGTGCCACAGTGGAGAGGGCATAGTAGAGCAGAGTGTGTCAGGGTGACCAAGAAAAGGAGAGAGAGAAGGCAGGGAGGGCCAGGACAAGACCTGTTCTTCAAAGGTATACTCCAGTGTGGCCCACTCCCAACAACCAGGCCCACCTCCTGCTTGTGCTTTCAGTCAGCCCCTCATGGCCCAGTCACCTCTCAGTCATAAAGCTCGAAAGCCTCAGGCAGTGAGCTTGGGGTCATTCTCTACTTACTAGCTAATTATACTTATTATTGTCCTTATTTGTCTTAAGATTCTAAACTGAATTCCTAACAGTTGTGCACTAAACTGAGTACTAACAGTTGTGCACCAGCACTGCCACAAGAGGGTTGGGACATTCTAGTAAGGAAGTTGTGTTACAGAGTGCTTGCGAGCATGTGTGTGTGTGTGTGTGTGTGTGTGTGTGTGTGTGTGTGTACGCGCACGTGTGTGTGCACGCACACACATGTACATTTATGTTACATTAGGGTGAGGAGAAATGCTTTCAGCCTAAGCAGCTAACTTCCCTGTTTTCTGAGCAAACCTTTGGCACACCTTCAGACAAAGAATGTTTTAGAAGTAGAGTTTTCCAGGCAAAGGGACAGTAAGTATGAAGGGCCTGAGGTGGAGGTTTCTGGGATAGAAGAACCCTCTTAAACACGGAGTCAGTTCACCCAGGAACCCTTAGACACAAGTCACACTGGTGAGTTCTGCAGGCTCACCCGATGCGGTGAAAGAGCAGCAGGGGTCATGGATCCCAGTTCTAAGAAAGCTTTCCCAAAGGACTAGAAAACTGGCCTGACCCCAGGGTTTAATTTTGTAAGAAAATTTGTGTACAGAGGAGGAAAGTCATTAAGCCTCTGGCTCATAGCTAAGAAGTGAGAGGAAGGCTAGAGACCTCACTCCCATCTTCCAGGGAAATGCTCATTCTCCCTGCCCAGACCTACAATAATAATATAATAATAATAATAATAATAATAATAATAATAATAATGGGATAATAATGGGATAATAATGATAATAATAACAATAACAACAACAACTATCACAATAGCCTGGATTCTCTTCAGTCTGAGTAGCAGTGTCAGTACACACGTGTTAATTCACAAAGTCCTCACAATCACTGCACTGGCTGTTGAGAGCAGCGAGCTTCTTGTCTTTGTTTCGTAGACGAGGAGGCAAGGGAAGGGGAAAGCAACTTGCTGAAGGTCACACGGCTGGTGTGACAGTCAGGCCACCTTCCTGTTGGGCTTGCCATGTGCTGCTGCCTCGTGCTGACCTTGGCAAGAACTTTAGGGTGACTCTGATTACCGTCAGCAGGAACGTCAGCCCCTTGCCCTGCACTGTGGTGTGCTAGCGTGGGCTGTGAAGCCTGACCCTGGGAAAGCTCCTGTGATCTGAACAGGACTTATTTACCTTCTAGAAATGTCAGGGGACTTGGCTTCCTTCTAATGCCATTTGAAGTCAAGCCAGGTTGAGGCTGCAGAAGGATGAGGTGATTACCTCCTGTATAATGATGAAAAAAAAAACTTGGTGAAGCAATGAGTCATGGCTACATCCAGGCCACACATCACTGTGCCTCCCCACACAGGCCGAGAGCACTGCTGGCTTGTTTATCTCGCTGCTCAGGACTGGAGGAGCTGACTGAAGAGAGCGTGATTTGTCTGCTGCCGAGTAACTATAATTCACGTGACAAGAAGCGTTATTCCACCAGAGTGCCAGAAGGCACAGGGCCTAAGAGGTTCTGTGCAGCTTGTGCCTTCTAAAAAAGCAGCAAGGATTTCATGCTGTACAGTCGGGTCTTGATTTGATAGGAAAAGGGTAACAGGTGTTCTAGGAGGAAGGGACAGCCTCGGCTAAACCATAGAAGTATCCTGTTGGGGAAAGGGTGATAAAGTACAGGGGTTAGGTGGGGGGGAAAGTACAAATCTATTTCTGTGTATTGCTGGTACATTTCTACAAGGTAATAGGTCACAGCAAGATAGACTCCATCACACACACACACACACACACACACACACACACACACACACACACACACACACACACACATTTGGCTAGGTTTCTAGGTTATCCTAAAGTCACTCAAACAGTAGCACACAACACCCTTCCCTGAGTCTCACTCTAACAGAAAACTGAACACACAACTCTTCACTAATTACTTCCATTCTCTCCAAAAGTGGTGCTTTGTTGTTCTTTTTTTTTTTTTTTGCTTCTTTTTTTCGGAGCTGGGGACCGAACCCAGGGCCTTGCGCTTCCTAGGCAAGCACTCTACCGCTGAGCTAAATCCCCAACCCCTGCTTTGTTGTTCTTATTCCTATTGTTATCAGCGTGGTGGTTTGGATGAGAACTATCCTCTAGGTCTCAGGGGTTTGGACGCTTGGCTCTCGGTTTGTGGTGCTGTTTGGACAGGTGTGGGGTCGGGGTGTTTCCTTATTGCAGGAAGTGTGTCACTGGAGGATGACTTTGAAATTAGAAGGCACGTGACACTCTCCAGTCAAACTGGTGGTCAGGCCCGCTGTTGGGGTGTTGAACGGTATTCACAGATGGTATTGTAACCCTGTAGGCGTCAACAGGCAGTGGGAGGGGGGGGTTACCTCGAGATGGTACCATATGTGAAACTGGAGTTGGGAAAGAAGCTGGGAAAAGGCTTTCTATATAATAGCAGATGTTTTACCTCAGGAGAGCCCTGGGGCTGACCCTGAGGCAGCATCAGATCTTGCCCACAGAGCACTGGACAAACCATGAGGAGGACAAATTCTACCCGGAACCCTATCAGAAAGAGATTGTTCCAGAAAGGAAAGCGGGGGGGGGGGGTAAGGGAGGCAAAGAAGTGATTTTGTAGTCATGGTGTGTGGGTGGGCTCAGCTGGTTGTTATGAAGCTGTTTCTACCTGGATTACAATTTAAGAATTATTTGCTCTGCAGAGAGCTCATTTTATATAAATGTCTATTGTAACCACTATTGGAACGGCCAAGAAAAAAAGCCATGCACCATTACAGCTCACTCTTTCTGATTCCTGCTTTTGGTTTAAGAAGGGAGCTTCCAACTTCCTGCTCCTGTCACCATGCCTGCTGCCATGCTGCCACACTGCCATGCTGCCACACTGCCATGCTGCCACACTGCCACAGTGTCATGCTGCCATACTGCCCTCACCATTACTGACTGTAACCTTCTGGGACTGTAAACCAAAATAAACCACTTCTTCTATATGTTACCACAATACTAGAAATTTAACTACTACAGTGAGTACATTTGTATGACCGGACTATGGCGGGAGGCCCTGGATGGTTGGCTGAGGTCAGACTAGCTCTCTCAGCCACTGCAGTTCTGATGAGTTCTACTTCTGCCAGTGACAGCAGTCTGGGTATACGTGTGGCCTGGTCTGTGGAGCTGTTATAGAGATAAGGTTCCGTGTGGCTTGTCACATGTTAACGCCATTAGAAAACCATCATTTATTTCACACAACTCCCAGGGAAAGAAAGGAAAAGTCCTGATCCTGCAAAATCAGCTGTGAAGACAGGACCAGGTGTGGTGGTGCACACCTTTGATCCCAGCCCTCAGGAGTTCGAAGCCAGCCTTACCTACAGAGCAAGTTCCAGGACAGCCAGGGCTACACAGAGAAACCCTGTCTTGAGAAAACAACAACAATAACAACAAAAAGACAGCAGACTGTGCTGTAGCTGGCTCATGCCTAGCTCAGATAGGTTGGCTATTAAATTTCAGGGGATTTTGTAGGCTAGTTATTAAATACAGCCATTATTGAAGCTGAAGTTCTGATTAAATAGGCTTATTGAGAAAGGTAACTGTTCTAATATTAAGAGGTAATGTTCTAGACTTAACCATTGCTGAAGTATTTCACTGGAGTTCACCATCATGCATGTGTCTGGGGCCGCTCACATCCCATTGTATCTATCTGCTAATGGAGGAACTCCACTAGGGGATCACCTTCGCCCAGCTCTGTATTAGCACGGCGTGCTGCTTATCCGAGATGAGCCGTGATGGGTGTTTACACCATGGGAATGGACAGCTAATCAGACACAAATGAACTGTTTTGCTAATATCTAAACTTTAAAAGGTGATAAAGAAACTATAATAAGGTATAACTCAAACGTACTGTATATTTAATTATTATAATGTAAATCGCATAAAATGTTTAAGGAACAGTCTTCTAGTATTCAAAACCTTATGATTTCACTCAACAAAGAGGCTTCTTAGAACAAAAAGATAAAGTCCACTCCTAGCACTCAAGAAGCAGAGGCATGAGGATTGGAAAAAAATTTGAGGCTAGTATGGTTTCATAAGTTCCAGGCCACCTTGTCTCTTACACACACACACACGCACGCACGCACGCACGCACGCATGAATACGCATACACACACACCTGAATTTCAATATATCATTACTGTTTTGCACTGCCTAATCGTTTAAAAGAAAATAATAACCATGTTCATGTCATAATGATCCTTATTAGCCGCCACGGATTGGCTGCATAGCTACGGACCCAGCAGTAATCGATAAAATGAAAGAAAGCATCTAGAGACTCATTGGCCTGTATGAAATTTACAATAAACGGTATTGTGATAGTTAACTTTGTGTGTCGATATGACTGCATTGAGGGATACTAAGATAAAAACATTACTTCCAGTGTGCTGTAAAGCTGACTCTTGAAGGGACTGGCCCTTATATCAGCGGCGGAAGAACAGGACTCTTCACCAGAGTGGCAGCATCGTTCAGTGCATCAGCACCAGATGGATCAAAGGGCAGCGAGGAAGAGGTGTCTTCTCTCTTGAGCTAGGATACCCATTTCCACTGACCATTAGACACTGGAGCCTCCCAGGTCTTAGGCCTTTAAAGATGCCGATATGAACCTCTTACCTTCAAATTTTATCCCCAGGTCTCAAGCCTTTGGTATCGAGTTGAGAATCCCAATTGGCTTCCTTGATTCTCAGCTCTTCAAATTCAAGCTGGCTCTTTGCTCGCCACCTTGCGAACAGAGGCTATAAGGCATCTTGCTCTTCATAATTTTATGCACCCATTTCTATAATCTTCTCTTACATGTCTCTATCTAGAATAGTAGTAACATGAGAAATTGTTTGCTGTTATTTTTGAATCGTGTGTTATATATTATTTCTTTTTGAGACAAAGTCTTAACTGGGTAGGTAGCTTAGGCTGGACCGAAGCTCATTATATAGTCCAGGCTAGGCTTGAATTATAGCAATTTCCTAGTCTCTTAAATGCCAGAATTTTAGGCATATACTACTATTGCCAGGGAAGATAAATAAAATTTGTAATACACTTATATCTATCTAGCTATCCATCTTTCCCTTCGGCGTAAAATTGCCAAGCCCTCCTCATAAGTTGACAGAGATGAGAGGGATGTGCACATGGATGAGGGACTCTGGAGCACAGAGCCCACCTGCTTAGATGCTCAGGGTTCCCAAGAAGGTGGAAGGCAAGGAGTGCAACCCACTGGCGGATGAACCGTAACTCGTTCCTTTATCAAACTCAATCTCTTTTATTCATGAAGCCCTAAGCTGTTCCCTCTGGCAGTCTTCTCAGCCTCTCAGGGTGGCTGTGCTGGATACTTGGCTTCCTTCCTTGTGACTAACCCCAGAACCTCAGACGTAGGCTTAGCGTCCCCCCAAAATCTGGCCTCATTCATTAAATCCGATGCCCTGCCTTGGTCTGCAGCTGGTCACGTGGCCTCACACT
Organism: Rattus norvegicus; assembly: GCF_021556685.1. Classification (NCBI taxonomy): domain Eukaryota; kingdom Metazoa; phylum Chordata; class Mammalia; order Rodentia; family Muridae; genus Rattus; species Rattus norvegicus. Next base: position 84,662,232 of record NC_141544.1, read on the forward strand.
TGCGCATGCGCTTCCTCTGGAGCAATCCGCCCTGGACTCCCGCGAGGCTCCTGTGCTCTGTACTCAACGTCACCTCCCTGAACACCCACTCTTTTATTTTTTTTTTTTACGTGAGTATTTCTTATTTACATTTCGAGTGTTATTCCCTTTCCCGGTTTCCGGGCAAACATCCCCCTAATCCCTCCCCCTCCCCTTCTTTATGGGTGTTCCCCTCCCCATCCTCCCCCCATTGCCGCCCTTCCCCCAACAATCACGTTCACTGGGGGTTCAGTCTTAGCAGACCCAGGGCTTCCCCTTACACTGATGATCTTACTAGGATATTCAATGCTACCTATGAGGTCAGAGTCCAGGGTCAGTCCATGTATAGTCTTTGGGTAGTGGCTTAGTCCCGGAAGCTCTGGTTGCTTGGCATTGTTGTACATATGGGGTCTCGAGCCCCTTCAAGCTCTTTCAGTTCTTTCTCTGATTCCTTCAACGGGGGTCCTGTTTTCAGTTCAGTGGTTTGCTGCTGGTATTCGCCTCTGTATTTGCTGTATTCTGGCTGTGTCTCTCAGGAGAGATCTACATCCAGCTTCTGTCTGCCTGCACTTCTTTGCTTCATCCATCTTGTCTAATTGGGTGGCTGTATATGTATGGGCCACATGTGGGGCAGGCTCTGAATGGGTGTTCCTTCTGTGTCTGTTTTAATCTTTGCCTCTCTATTCCCTGCCAAGAATAGAGAATTCCCCTTTTAAAGAAGGAGTGAAGCATTCACATTTTGATCATCCGTCTTGAGTTTCATGTGTTCTAGGCATCTAGGGTAATTCAAGCATTTGGGCTAATAGCCACTTATCAATGAGTGCATACCATGTGTGTTTTTCTGTGATTGGGTTAGCTCACTCAGGATGATATTTTCCAGTTCCATCCATTTGCCTATGAATTTCATAAAGTCATTGTTTTTGATAGCTGAGTAATATTCCATTGTGTAGATGTACCACATTTTCTGTATCCATTCCTCTGTTGAAGGGCATCTGGGTTCTTTCCAGCTTCTGGCTATTATAAATAAGGCTGCGATGAACATAGTGGAGCACGTGTCTTTTTTACATGTTGGGGCATCTTGTGGGTATATGCCCAAGAGAGGTATAGCTGGATCCTCAGGCAGTTCAATGTCCAATTTTCTGAGGAACCTCCAGACTGATTTCCAGAATGGTTGTACCAGTCTGCAATCCCACCAACAATGGAGGAGTGTTCCTCTTTCTCCACATCCTCGCCAGCATCTGCTGTCCCCTGAGTTTTTGATCTTAGCCATTCTCACTGGTGTGAGGTGAAATCTCAGGGTTGTTTTGATTTGCATTTCCCTTATGACTAAAGATGTTGAACATTTCTTTAGGTGTTTCTCAGCCATTCGGCATTCCTCAGCTGTGAATTCTTTGTTTAGCTCTGAACGCCATTTGTTAATAGGGTTATTTGTCTCCCTGCAGTCTAACTTCTTGAGTTCTTTGTATATTTTGGATATAAGGCCTCTATCTGTTGTAGGATTGGTGAAGCTCTTTTCCCAATCTGTTGGTTGCCGATTTGTCCTAACCACAGTGTCCTTTGCCTGACAGAAGCTTTGCACTGAACACCCACTCTTAAAATACCGCCTCCTCTTCTCCTTCCCGTGCTGCGTTCCTTCCTCCTGTGTACCCAGCACACCACACAGGATGCACTTCATTAATCTGATTCGTCTACTCATGTGCGAGCTCTGGAGGGCACAGGGGCTTGTCTGCTCTGTTCACTCAAATTGTTCCTATCACAGAAGACTGGTAAATTGTTCCCTGCCGGTGAAATGAGTCAATTCAAGCCAGATTAAAGAATATAAAGGGAGATTTATTGGGAAGCTGCTCTTGGGCGGGCTACTTGTTCCTGAGGAATGAGTTCAGGGAAGTTGCTATGGGCGGGGAGACAATGAAAAGTGGAAAAGGAAAGAGGAAAAAGGTGCTAGTAGATACAAGAAGGAGCGGGAGAGGGAGGGGGCAAGAGAGGGAGAGGGAGAGGGAGGGGAAGAGGGAGGGGGAGGGGAGAGGGAGAGGGACAGAGACAGAGACAGAGACAGAGAGAGCTTGCAAAGTGTCCCGATTATATAGGGGGTAAAAAACCAAAAATCCTGGGAAAGTTCAGGGTAGAGGGGTGAGGTCTATCAGGTAGGGACTGAGGGATTCTGAAAACCTGGAGGCTAGGTCCACTTTGGTGTGTTAAATATGCACCTTAGCTCTTTGGGTTTGAATCCCAACAAATTCGTGCTCAGTAAATTTTGCTCTAAGAATGAAGAAGCAAACGTGGCCCAATTCTTCTTTTGTTTCCAGAATTCTGTATCACCTCCAGCTTTCTGTCCAATGGCATGGAGTATTCAGGTGGAGGAGCAGGGTTGCCTGAATATGACGATCTCCCACCCAGGAGCAGAAAACTCTGACTACCCTGCTGGCTGCTGGCTGCTGCCTCCTGGGGATGCTCCCAGCCACTACGCTGGGGGCTTATCCAGGTAACTCTGCTGCCGCTGCCCAGCAGGAGGCTTTGGACCTGTTTGACTGTTCAGTACTCTGCTCATCCCATCTTCTGTCTCCAGCCAGCCATCCTTGTTTAACTTTCTGGAAGATGAATGTCTCCTAGGTTGTCTTTGGAATCCCATTTCTTTGACTTAAAGAGGCTGACAGGGTGAGAGAAACAAAGGCTGTTTAGGATTTGATCTCCCCTGATTGTTTCTCTCTCGGTAAAGAGGTAAATAAAAGGGAGGGGGAAGAAAAGAAAGAAAAAGGAGCCTGGGCTCAGCTCACCAGCTGTGGGTCCCTGATGGGCCTGCCTGACGCAGTCACATTGTGCAGGGGCTGGAGCACCTGTGAGGAGTTAATGAGAAAAATCCAGAAGTGTGGCTCCCACAAGGGCTCCCTTTAGAGTCCCACAGGGATGACCCCACCCCTCCCCTGGCAAGTTTCAATGACAGGTGGGATTAATCTCAGCAGGCTGTCCTTTGGAGACACTCCATCATCTCCTTTCTAGCTGGAAAGAGGGGTTCACCATGTCAAGTTCTAGTGGTTTTCCTTGGGATTTTAGGGTTTGAAGCTGTTTCTCAAGGTAAAGCTAAAAACCACAAATAAAACGTTAAGGCTCCCAGGGGTGTCCTCCAGTAACTCAGCTGCCTGAGTCAACACGAAGCTGTCTGAGAATCAAGAAGTTATTGGTAGTGAAGGTCAGTCGGTATCTTTGCATCTCAAATGGGTAAACTGAGTCCCATTGAAGGCCTTGGCCAGATCACTGCAAGCAGTTCGGTGTGGGGAAGGGTGAAATCACCTGCTGAAGGGCAGCGTGGCATTAGGCAAAGCTATAAAAAGCTTACATATCAGATGAGGCAGAGGACTGTGACCGCCTGGAGAATTGGTGGGAGGTGAAGCAGCTGGAGAAATGTCTTAGTGAAGGCGGCCATAAGCAAGGATTGGACTTTGTTACGGTCCCTCTCCTTGGAGATTAGAATCAGACAAAAGAGGTAGGTAGGTAACTCACTTTGGGTTCATGGTGTCAGAGCATCTCTGTTGTGCCACATGCTCTGGAAGGCACTGGCTGTGCTAACCCATATGTGCCACTGTGAGAAAAAGGTGTGCCATGCTCCTCAAAGCCATTGATTGAGAACGTCAGAAGTCAGAGGACCTGATTGGTAGAGGTAGATTTTCTTCACGCCTGCTTCCAACTGGTGCAAGCTGCCACAAATGTCTATGTCCTTTGAGCATGGACAAGGTGATCCCTGTCCTGTGTTCCTCAGGAGTCTAGTAAGGATCAAGGGACATAAGAGTCTTTGCCTGCTCTGCAGGCAATACAGCAGTAAGATCGATGAGGTCCTTTGTTCAGAGGTCCCTTGACGTCTTCACCCTGGTGTGTTCTCTATGCAAACTGTGAACAAGGGAAGAGTCCTGGGGAGACTCTCTGGGTACCTAACCACTCAGCTGAAAGTCAAAAAGTATGGACTTAAGTCCTAACTCTACCACTTACTAGGCATTTCATCATTCAGGTTCCTTGATATCACCCACAGACTAAGAACTATGTTAGACATCATATAGGATGCCTGTAGGTAAATTGTTTATGTGATGTCCGTGCAGCCGGCCTGGTAGACAGTGATCTCTTTACTGATTGATGGTGCTTTGGTGAAGTCAGGTGATCCACAGGTCCAGCCGGTGCTGAATCCCAGAGAGGATTCAGTTGTATCAGTAACTGACATGTGGATGTGAATTCTAATTTACCCATCTGGTGTCACGTGTGGACAGTGTGGGAGGAAGCAGTGAGGGTTTTCGTGAGAGCGAATCCCAGCCCGAAAGCAAAGCCAGGGTAGAGAACTTGTACCAGCATTACCACCATTCTGCCACTGGGCAGAACTGTTAGGGAAACCTACCACCAGGCAGAAAGATCTGGTCTGTTAGGGAGACAAGGCACACTTTCTCCCATGGCCAGCCAAAGAACGTATCTGGGTATTATCTGGGAACACACAGAAAGAAACTCATGTCTGGCCCATCTTTGCCCCAGAAGCCAACCTTGGTGGGTGGTTAGTGATCAGTGTAAGAATGTGTAGGCAGTCTGCTGCTTCTGTCTGAGGCACTGTGTCCAAAAGGCTGGCTATCTCCACCGCCTTATGTATAACATCAGAAGTCTGGAGCTGAAGTTAGACTGCAGGGAGCCAAATAACCCTATTAAGAATGGGGTACAGAGCTAAACAAAGAATTCTCATCTGAGGAATATCGAATGGCTGAGAAGCACCTAAAGAAATGCTCAACATCCTTAGTCATCAGGGAAATGCAAATCAAAACAACCCTGAGATTCTACCTCACGCCAGTCAGAATGGCTAAGATCAAAAACTCAGGTGACAGCAGATGCTGGCGAGGATGCGGAGAAAGAGGAACACTCCTCCATTGTTGGTGGGATTGCAAACTGATACAACCACTCTGGAAATCCATCTGGAGGTTCCTCAGAATATTAGACATTCCATTACCTAAGGACCTGGCTATACCTCTCCTGGGCATATACCCAAAAGATGCTCCAACATACAACAAAGACATGTGCTCTATTATGTTCATAGCAGCCTTATTTATAATAGCCAGAAGCTGGAAAGAACCCAGATGCCCTTCAACAGAGGAATGGATACAGAAAATGTGGTACATCTACACAATGGAATATTACTCAGCTATCAAAAACAATGATAGTGGATAGTAGCCCAAAAGCTCCAATCACCCAAGATACAGTACAGAGACTTCATCAAGCTCAAGAAGAAGAATGGCCAAAGTGCAGATGCTTTACTCCTTCTTAAAAAGGGGAACAAAAATATTCATAGGAGGGGATATGGAGGCAGAGTTTAGAGCAGAGACTGAAGGAATGGCCAGTCAGAGCCTTCCCCACATGTGGCCCATATATATACAGTCACCAAAACTAGATAAGATTGATGAAGCAAAGAAGTGCATGCTGACAGGAACTAGATATAGATATCTCCTGAGAGACAAAGCCAGAGCATGTCAAATACAGAGGCAAATACTAGCAGCAAACCACTGAACTGAGAATGGGACCCCCATTGGAGGAATTAGAAAAAGGATTGAAGGAGCCGAAGGGGCTTGTGACTCCATAAGAACAACAATGCCAACCAACCAGAGCTTCCAGGGACTAAACCACTACCCAAAGACTACACACGGACTGATCCTGGGCTCCAACTGCATATGTAGTAGAGGATGGCCTTGCTGGGCACCAATGGGAGGAGAAGCCCTTGGTCCTGCCAAGGTTGGACCTCCAGTGTAGGGGAATGTCGGGGGTGGGGGTGAGAAAGGGGTGTGGATGAGGAGGGGAACACCCTTATAGAAGAAGGGGAGGGGAGATAAGGAGCTTATGGACAGGAAACCAGGAAAGGGAATAACATTTGAAATGTAAATAAACATCCAATTAAAAAAAAAGAAGTCTGGAGCCAGTGTCCTTCTCCTGACATACGAACAATGCCAAATTTCAAAGGCAGGATCCTCCCTTTCTGCTGTTTCCTGTTGTGTCTCCGCCTTTAAAAAATTAACTTTGAGAATGTCATATGATATATGGCCACCCTTCTTTATATAACTGCAAGCTATTGATTTATTGTCTTTCTGTATAAAAATAGTTACACTATTGTGCGTGTGCGTAGTGTGAGTGTGACTAGTGTGTCTGTGCATGTTGATGGGCAAGTCTGTCTATTTAGGTTGGTGGGCACATGGTGTAGAGTGTGTGAGGAGGATAATTTCTGAGAATTGGTTCTCTCCTTCTCCAAAGCCATTATCCTTGAAAGCTTAGATCTGGTGACAGGCACCCCTCCCCACCGAGTGGCCTTACCAGCCCACAGTTCTTGATTTCATTTACTCCAAGCCTAAGTCCCGCCTCTGGTGTGAGATGTGTTTTGGCTTTGAGGCATCTCCTGCCTACTTAAGGCCATCTCTACATGTTGGCAGAGCTGTTTCACTCATGGACAGCTTGCAACTCTTGGCCTGCCTTCTTCAAAGCCTTTACTTTTGAAAGCATTACCTTTGTGGTATGTCTAATTTTATGTGACAGCTTAGCTCTCGTAGAACTGGGATAAACTATGGGCCCTTGGGCCAGGCCACCAGGTGGGCATGGGACTGGTGAGGTGGGGCATGCTCAAACTCCAGGACTCAGAGATCTGAGACTGGCAGGAGTGGGGCTGCTCCCTCCCTCCCTGCCTCTAAGGCCTGCTCTGGCTGAACCACAACACTCAGGTAGGATGACCCGGGCACTCAGTTATGCATCTGGAATACCTCTCCATGCTAATGAGGCATCTCAGTACCTTTAGCCTTCAGCCAATAACCTTCCCTTCCTAGACACTCTCAGACCTTCCCCCAAAATTATATAATCCCTAGTTCACACCAAATAAAGTATATTCATTTATATCACCCCCAATAAAGAAATATGAATGAGTTAAGATAATTTTAGAGAGCTGCTTCATTAAAGGTTGCCACAGGGAAGGCCTTTGCCTAACACTAAGTTTCCCTGAAGGAGACCTTTCCTCTTCTTCCACCTCATTGGCATTCGATCCCAACCAGACTAGAATCCTGCCCATCCTTGACTCTGCTTTCCCTGGCCTGGCATGCAGCAGTGTCTGACTCCCAGAAGGGAAATGAGACTGCAGACTCCTCATTCTAGACTTTGCCCAGTAACCCCCTCCCTGAGCCAGTGTTTTGGTGGTGTCCAGATGCTGCCAGGGAGACACAGAACATGGGACCACAATATATTAAAAGTTAGTATTTAGAAGCTGCCCCTCCGAGGGGACACTGAGCCCCATGCAGGAGTTAATGACTTCCTCCTTGAGACAAGGATGCTTCTCTATTTTACTTACTAATGCATCTCCAGGGCCAAGTGTTCAGCACACAGTAGGTATTCAGCTGTACCTGTGAAGCAAACAGAAAGCAGTCAGCTTTGGCAGGCCATGGGAGAAAGTGTGCCTCTGTTCCCTGATGGATAGGATCTTCTCTCTGGTGGTAATGTCGGTACAAGCTCTCCACCCAAGTTACTCTTGGGCTGGGATTCGTTCACACTGAAACACTCACCCCTTTTCCCCACACAGTCCACCATGTCTAAGTCCTCGGGGGAAAGCAAAGTTCTGATTGTGACATGGTCCATCCATAATCCTAAAACGATCTCCAATTATTCTTGAAATTAAATTCTCATCTGAGTAGTTAAGGCATCTGGCCTTAGCTACTCTCAGTTGTAATATCCATTTGCTTTCTGCCAATATTCTGCATTTCTTTCCCCTCCTCTTCCCCCCCTCCTTCCCCTCCTTCCCCTCCTTCCCCTCTTTCCCCTCTTTCCTGTCCTCCCCATCCCCATTTCTCTCTGCCCTTGCTCTGCTTCCTCCCCATCCTCTTTCTCCTCCTCCTTTTCTTCTTCTTCTTCTTCTTCTTCTTCTTCTTCTTCTTCTTCTTCTTCTTCTTCTTCTTCTTCTTCTTCTTCTTCTTCTTCCTCTCCTCCTCCTCCTCCTCCTCCTCCTCCTCCTCCTCCTCCTCCTCCTCCTCCTCCTCCTTCTCCTTCTTCTACTTCTTCAGATAGGATCTCATGTAGCCCATGTAGTTTTGAACTCCTTGAGTAACTGAGACTGACCCTTGACTTGGACTCCTCTGGCCCCATCTTTAAAATGTTGCAGCTAAAAATGCATGCCACCAGCGGTTGCTTTTCCATAGCATTGTGCAATGCTTTCCACACTTCTCCTTGAAGACTTCCTGTCTCCATCTTTTCTTTCCTCCTGTTCCTTCTATTTGGTGGGAACATTTTCCCCAACAAAGTGAAGTTCAGGAGGGGTCCTGAATGGCATCCAGGGAGTCTTCCACCATCTGCAGTCACAGCTCTGAAGATCACCCCAAGTTTTCAAGCCCCACCTCTAACCTCGATAGGCTTAAGACATTTCCAAGGAGATCTTTGTGCCTTTGCTCATCCTCCTGTGTATATCTGTACTCTTAGACCTACAACCTTTCTGTAGGTCTCATTCTAGTGAGGTCGAAAGTCTTTTGAAGATAAGATATGATACCCCTTCCCTGTGCTTTGCACACAATGCTCTCTTGTGGAAGAGCAGAGTTTGCTCATCTGTTGCATCAAACAATGACTCTAAACAAAGGTGGTCCCTCTCCATGGGCTGCTTGTTCCTTCTAGCTTCTTTTTAGGTCAAATGGACCTTCCACAAAAAGGAATGATCTTGCCCAGGAGTGGTAGCAAATGCCTTTAATCCCAGCATTCAGGAGGTAGAGGTGGGTGGACCTGTTTGAGTTAGAGGCCAGCCTGATCTACATAGTGAGTTCCACACCAACCAAGGCTACTTAGTAAGACACTGTCTAAAGAAACAGAAATAAACAAATACATAGATAAAAAGGAGCGATCTTTGTGGTCACCATCGAAAAACAGTTTTAAGCATGAAATGTTGGATCCAAAACCTAGTAGCTTCCCAATCACTCTAACCATGCAATGGTTCTCCTTCCCTCTGCCCGGGTGGACACTCACACTGTGGTTGCTGAAAGTTGATTTCTGTACATTATCGAGGGTATCGAGTGTGCTTGTTTGAGCTCCAGGAAAGTCAACCTCGAATGCTTCAAACCTGCCCAACCAATCTCTACTTGGGAAAAATAAATAAGAGGTGGAGTTGTTTCTTCAAAGCATTTGATGGGTGAGCACACATTCTGTAGTTCCTCGAGGGTCACTGAAGTTCCTGTGTTATCACTAGCGCTGCATTCCTGAACCTGAAAAGAAATGAGCTACTTAGTATGTTCCTTTGCAGATGGCCCCCATGCCTTGAGGTCTATCTACCTGTTTTCAGGAAGACTTTGGGCAGTAGCAATGAAGGGATATTTCCCCTGTATGTTACAGAGGCCAGTCTCTTGACAACAGCTTGGCAAGAAAAAGAATAAAATCTATTTTACATCTACTGAATGTCTCTAATTGGGTTTTGAAGACCAAACAATTCCCTTCAATACAGCTGGGGCTTTGGGTAGCCCCAAACCAATTAACTCAAATTATATAATTTTCCCTCCCGCCCCTACTCTCTAAACTTGACTTGCTTAGTTAGCGAAGAGAGGGATTAGTGCGAATGCTGCTTGGCACAATGGATGAACTCAACTGTGGGACAGCCAGAGCATCTTGCCTGTGGAAAAAGAATAAAGGCAAACTCCGGTTGTTGAGCTGTCGTGTCCTTGGTACGGCTCTCCTCCTTCTACAGTGTAATTCTGTATTTGGCATAAATATACTAATGGATTACGGGAGAGCAGAAAACATCTGAGCCTTTGAATGGGAGCAAGCAACCTCTTCGGTCTCTGGGCATGCGCAGGGCACCTCATTAAGGCGCCTAGATTTGTGAAGTGGTGACCAGAGCCATGCAAACAGTCTGAGGAGGAATCTGAGCAGGTATGTTCATGCGCATGCGTGGTTGTTTAAAGGCACAAGAGTGCTACTACGAATAGAGTTCCTCTTTCTTCTCACATGATTTGGAATTGAGACGAGAATAGGAGGAATGATAAAATCCCATGACAGTTCTAAGTATGGATATTACAGAATTATTTACTTAACATGTAGGAGTACATCATCGCTGTCTTCAGGCACACGAGAAGAGGGCGCCATTACCGATGGTTGTGAGCCACCATGTAGTTGCTGGGAATTGAACTCAGGACCGCTGGAAGAGCAGTCAGTGCTCTTAACTGCTAAGCTGTCTCTCCAGCCCTATCTTACATATTAAAAGTGCAATGATTTTAAAGGTGGAACAGTATCTTACAGTATGACTGTATGCCAAAAGTCTTTTGCAAATTTTGTTACAAACAGCTCAATTCCCCCCTTCCCCTATTTCATATACAACATTGCATACTATAGTCCTTGTAACAAGATCCTTGACACCAGATCCTTGCTTGCAGCTTTTAATGCTGGCGAAATGCACGTGAACCTAGTCCGTTTAGTGTTCGGACAAAAGGACCGTTGGCAGGTCCCCGCATCCCAACTGCAGGCCTTTTCAGGGATTCTCACACTCGCAGCCTGTGAGATCCTAGCTTCTAAGTGCTGACCTTTCAGATATCAAAAAGAGAAAAAGGCAGACATCCCTCAATGTCTCTCTTCTCTTCTAAGAATATAAAACACAGTGGTAAGCTTGCCCTGGTCTTTTCTCACACATTCCTGTCTGGGCAGATGCTGCCCTGGAAACTGTTGGCTCCTTTGACTGTTAGAAGCCAGCAGCTTCCTGCAGCCATGCTAAGAACCTGGGTGTTGGAAGTTATCATTCAGGTCTCGACTGCTCGTGCAGAAGAGGAAACTGAGAGACTGAGAGAATAGTGGTCATCTCAGGAACCAGTAGGCCATTTTCTCAGCAACTGTGGGCGAAATGACATCTTGTCTTGTGTGTGTGTGTGTGTGTGTATGTGTGTGTGTGTGTGTGTGTATGTGTTTGTGTATGTGTGTGTGTGAGTGTGTGTATGTGTGTGTATGTGTGTGTGAGTGTGTGTGTATGTGTGTATATGTATGCATGTGTATGTGTGTGTATGTGTGTGCATGTGTATGTATGTATGTGTGTATGTGTGTATATGTGTGTATGTATGTGAGTGTGTGTGTGTGTATGTGTCTGTATGTGTGTGTTAGTGTGTGTGTATATGTGTGTGTGTATGTGTGTGAGTGGTGTGTGTATGTGTGTGAGTGTATGTGAGTGTATGTGTGTGTGAGTGTGTGTATGTGTATGTATGTGTGTGTATATGTATGGGTGTGTGTATGTGTGTATATGTGTGTGTATGTATGTGTATGTGTGTGTATGTGTGTGTGTATTTAAAAACAGTTTTTGTTTCATAAAAAAATGAATATTGCTCAGCCTCAAAATACTTTTCTTTTTTTTTTTTTTTTTGTCCCACCATGGAAATTCATCCCAACTTTAGTCCTAGTTTACTCTGGTCAAGCTTGAAGATAATGTAGGAGGTAAGGAGATTTAAGTTTTTCATTCCTGGTTATCAGGATACCTTCTAAAGATTTTGCAGCCCTCGTTCACCTGGCATTCACTATGTAGTCCAGGCTGGCCAGGAAGTAACTCTCTCTGCTTCCTGAGTGCTGGGATTAAAGGTGTATACTACCACTCTCAGCCTTGGTTTTTCTTCTTCTGACGGGCATAGTCTCTCCAAGATTTTCCAAGATTGGGTTAAGGAATCTACAGATTTGCTCACTGGTTTTCTTCAAAACAGTATTGAGTGTGTGTGTTTTTCCTCCTGGTCCCAGACTCTTGTAATAATGACTCTGAGACTCAAAATATATTTATGAACACCTTAGCCATAAGTTTTTTGGTTGGTTCCTGGATTAGATCAGAACTTAATGTCCCATTTATTTTAATGTAAGTTCTGCCATAGGGCTTCTATCCTCTTCCGTGTTCCCAGGTGAAACCCCCACTCCTCTCTATCCCAGAATTCAATTTCCCTACCGGATGTCCTACCTTCTCTTTCTTACCTAAGTTTATAGGCCAATCAGTGACTGACAGGTGCTGCATCCATACAGTACACAGAGATTCCCTCTACACGTTAGTGTCCCAGAGGTGGAAGACCAGGTTTGCTAGGCCCTGTGGTACCAATGATTAAGGTTTGGCCTTCCTCTGTTGAAAGCCTCCATCTTTGGGGATTCGGATACTCAAATTCAGGAGCCATAGCCCAAGGACAAGACTCAGAGTCTTGAAAGAGAGACAGTAGATATTTCAAGTTCAAATTCTGAAGAGAATGTCAAAAAATGATTTGGCTTCTTTCTTGGGAAAGAAATAAGGGAGCCGTGGCAGACCAGAGAGCGAACTGACTTGTTCAAGGTTGAGTGTTGACATAATGGTCAACCTGGATGGGTTTGGTTCTTTTGACTTAATTCAAGATGGCCTTTGGTGGCCAGTGACTCTCACATCTTAATGCTGAAAGCAGGTCAGTTATCCTTCTGACTTCTGGCTTGGGAATGGCAGGAGAAACTTCACCTACAGGTTGCAATTTCATCCAGCTGCCTCTTCCTAGATAGATTTGCTATTTGTGTCAAGAATATAACGTGGATAAGCAGATGGGGCCCTCGTAACACTTCTCCCCTTTGGATGCAAATCTGTCAGATGTATTTACTTATCATAGCTGCTTCCACCTCTGAACCTTGACTGCCACCCCTGTCCTGGGAATCCTCCCCAAAAATCAAAGCACCCTGATGGTTTATTTTGGAAGTATCTTGAAAAGGATAATGTTTGACCACTCTCCTCCGTGCCTTTCCCTCTATGTGCTGTGTGTAATGATCCAGAGACAATCAATTGGACACTGCATTTTAAAGATAAGGATGGGGATTTTATTTCTGGGTAACCCGGTGACCCCAATCAATCTCTGTCTTACAAACCCTCTGAAGATTTGAAGCTCCACTCTGCAATTCAGGGCAGCTTCCAAGGATGGCAACAGATGTTGCAATCCAAACACCTTTATTAACTATTTATCTTCAGATGTATATCAAGGACCTCTTGGCCAACAGGAGTAGTAGATAGCCCCTTAAATGAGGAACCCCCAGCTTTCATCTTCAAGCCGTTTCCCCCTGTAATCCCTTTGAGGAGGAATAAAGTAGCTGACAATATTGAACTCCTTTAAAAGTTTGTCTCCGAAGGGCAGATGTTGTCTACCCAGTGAAAATGTTGCTGATAGTTGCATCTCTCTCTCTCTCTCTCTCTCTCTCTCTCTCTCTCTCTCTCTCTCTCTCTCACACACACACACACACACACACACACACATACACACACACACACACACACACACACACACACACACACACACACACCCCATCGTAAAAAGCGTCAGATAGCATTTAGGGTAAGCAGTTAACGAAAGTGGAGATTTCAGTGGTCCCCTTTTTTTCTTAAATGAAATTTGCTAATTATATTTCATTTGCCAGACTTCGGCCTTGGTCAAACCAGAGCTTAAAGACTATAAAGAGTAATCCTTCCCACCTACCTGCTTTACAAGAGTGTCAGGAGGATTATAAATGATGCCGGGGTAATTGAAGCCCTGGGAATGAGACACAAGGCCAAAATATTTGAAGCAGGACTCAGTGTAATCCTCCATAATTGAACTCATCAAGGCTTTGTTCTCTGGACGAGCTCTCCCCTGCAGTTTATTGAAGTTACTCCTTGGACGGAAAATAAACTATTGTGGGTCAAGGGGGGTGGTGTTCTTCTCCCCTGATTTAACTCACTGGCCAAACTGGCTAAAGTTCTCATAGAGGAATGAGTAGGCCTCTGCTTCAAGTACAGGAGGTTTCCACTGGGGGGTGGGGGTGGGGTGGGAGTCAGGGGAAGTAGGGAATGGGGGATGGGGGATGGGGTAGAAAAGTGTCAGACTTTGAGTGTGCTCCCTGCCATTTGTCTTCATAAGGTTTGTGAAACTCAGCTATTTTAAGCTCAGTTGGTTAAGACTGTTAATCCATTTCGCTTCTGATTTTCCTTCCAACCTACCAAGACCAAAGTAGGATAAAGATAACTATCATTACTGAGTACACTACGTGACAAGACCTTAAACTGGGGACACCTCAGTTGTAGTTGGCTGTCCCCTTCATATGATTACACTCTTGCTAACTTCCCAGAGCCTTGCCTTACTTGCTGTCATAGCATAGACCCTCGGACCAAGTGCCATGCCAAAGTGTGAGGGAGTAGCCTTACGCAATAAGCACAAATGCTGAGGACATAGCTCAATGGGAAAGCACTTACTTTGCTAGACAAGGCCTTGGGTTCAATTCCCAGAGTCCCCTTCCTCTAAAGAATTAAAGAGTGGAGCTCCGTGGATGAGGGGTGGTATTCGTGCTTTTCAAGGATCAGAGCTAGAAGCTGACCTGTGGAAATGGGTCTAGCAACTCAGTATTTCCTTATCCTGGTAAATGGATAATTTTTTTGATTTGAATACCTGCCCATGGAAAGTTCTGTACAACTATATTTAATAAAGTGTTATTTAAGTTATAAACCTATCGTATGTTTTGTGCATGTCCTTATTAGGGATTTTTGTTTGTTGTTTGTTTTGGGGGGGTTGTTCTTAGGACAGGATCTCACTGTGTAGCCTACACGCCCTGTAACTCACTATGTAGACTAACTTCACTGATCTAGAACTCACAGAGATCTGCATGCTATTGCCTCCGAAGTGCTGGGATTAAAGGTGTGTGTCACCATGCCCAGCCCTACTGAGTGCTTTTTGAACAAATGAACATCCGTGGAATTCTTAACTTCACACATAACTTGAAGTGCTAACAAAATTAATATTCATTAAGCCTTAATTTGATACACCCCAACTTCTACTGATAAACACATCTGACTAACCCTGAAAAGGGAATAAATTATCTTTGCATTGCTTTTGTTAAAAAAAAAAATAGCAGAACAGAATCATTGGTATACAAAGAAGCAATCAAAAAGCGGTAAAATGGAGATTCAAAAGTGTTACATGGGTGGGAAAAATTTAAGAGCCAGAGGTGAGGAAGGACTGCCTCAAGACAATGTCTGCTATGTAGCGAGGTGACAGGACCTGAACAATGCACTCCTGAACTCTAGCTGTATTTGTCAGCACAAGACCTGCACAAGATCGGGCCTGCTAGCATTTCATCACTGACCAGAGAAGGGCTCAGGAAGCCCGCCCACCACTCCCTGATTGACAGGTGGCGATGTATGTGGGTGTTGTTTTCTTCTTTGGTGTAAGCACTGATAAATTACCTTTGCCCTATAAATCACCTCCCATGCTCTTGCAGGCGGATTTATTAAGCTCAGTGGGTTACACACAAAAAGGGTGTATGTCAGTAGAAGGATATTTGGTAGGAAGACAGGCATAAATGTGAAGACTGGGGGTGAGACAGGGTAATGGGGTGAGAAGAGTTAAAATTAATTGCATAAGTATGAAATTGCCGAAGAGTAAAAATTTAATTTTAAAAGATGCATAAAAATGTAAAAGTATTTTTCTTCTAAAATAATTATGAGAATGCTGCTCTTGCAAATTTTAAATGTTTGTAGCATTCACTAGCATTACAAAAACTTATCTTTGTACCACGTGTTCCATTGTGTTTTTTTATATGTTCCCCCATATTTATCAGCCTCTGGGATGTGGGTTGGGGTAGGTGATGCCATGCTGGCGTCTAATCCTTCATCAAAGTTTGCTTGATTGGGATCGTGGAGTGAGGGAGCTTGCCTTCCTCCCTTCCCTCCTCACCATGTTTGAGAACATGAAGGCTTTAAAGCCAATGATTGGGCGGCCTGTACCAGGAAGAACCTGGACCTGAAGGAAATAAGACAGGGAGACATACAAACATCTGGGGTTCCTATGAATTGGGAAGAACGTCTCACAGCAAGAGGGACAGGGCAAAGCCACAACTCAGGGAGCGAGGTAGAACTTCAAGAGGGAGTTATGCTCAGCGAGACCCTTAAGAATATTCGAGCCACGTGACTGGTAGTTAGGTGTTTTAAAACTATCACCCATTGTGTGTGGAATGGGTGAAGAGAAAGTACAAGAAGCGATTGTGGCCAACCTGGGGCACCCCAGGGCAGAGGTCGGAGGAATAGGTACCCATAACCCCTTGCAGAATAAGACAGTAAAGTGCGGGACCTCAAAGAGGTCTTAGCAAGATGGCGTGCTAACTGGGAAAGGAAAGCGGACTACCGTGGGCAGAAAAGAGCAGGCGGAGGGAACAGCGCCATCCAGAGGAAGTTGAGGAACAGTTCTTGGTTGTGGGAGTTGCAAGCTAAGACTGTGGGAACTCTTAAATGAGTTTCTCCCTTGCCATCCCTGATATAAGGTCGGGATGGTGCCCTCACCGAGCGGGCAGAGCACTTGATAGGCGAGCACTTGTGTACGACTTCAGAGGCACATAGTGTACGCTAGCTGTTGCCACTCGAATGCAATTTAAATAAATAAATAAATAAATAAATAAATAAATAAATAAATAAATGCCAAAATTATCAGTGCGGTAAAGTAAACCTAATAATAATTCTCAGTACTTCAGACCCTGAGGCAGGAGCAGGCCAGCCTGGCTCTTCAGTGGGCTTTAGGCTAACCTGAGCATATGAAGAGGCACTGACCACAAATAAAAAGCAAGGACTCACAAGATGGCTCAGCAGGAAGGGCTCTTTCCACCAAGTCTGACAACGTGAGTTTGATCACAGGATCCCACATAGCAGGAGGGGAGATCCGGTTGCCTTAAATCATCTTTTAATCCCTGCATGTGTGTTCTACAAATACACTAAATAAATGTGGAAAAAAAAAAAACCAAGAGATTTTTTAAAAGCAAATGTATTAAGAACACGATAGGTCAGAAACCGACTGAGGACAAAGAGCCTGGACTAGCACAAGGAGGAGGTCTCAGTGGATGGAACACTGTAGTCTGTTGAGGAAGAAGTCCCAGACTGCCCTGGCTGTGAATGGCCCTATAAGTGCTTGTTGAAAATGACGTTGTCCAGGCCCTAGAACATGGGACCTGGGGACTGGATATTAGTAAATAAAAGTCTCCGTTTTGGTTTTTGGTTTGCTTTTCTTTTTTCTGTTTCTGCCCGTGCTACTTAAAACGTATCTCCTTTATTTTTTTTTTTACCTTGGGGGCAGAGTGGGCATTGTCTAGCACTGCCGAGGGATAGTTGAATCCCTCTGTTAAAACCACTCTGTGCTTAGTGTTCCCCAGTTCTCTTCCTGCAGCCGGCCATGACGAAGCAAGTGGAACTGAGAGTGTGTGGAGGGAGAAAAGAGGTGACCTGCGTGGAGGGAGACCTTTCAGAAGCCAACCAGCCGTCCTCAGGGGGAGGCTGTGCAAGGTGATGGCCTGAACTCATCTCATCTCAGACATCACTCCAATACCAATGGTCCCCGTCACTGTGTGACCTTGGGTGACTCATGGTTCCTCTCTGAGCTGCAACTATGTCCTACAGAGAGAGAGGACACATATACACATGCATACTCACCCGAACACACACTATCGTGTGCACACACGCAGGCACACACACACACACACACACACACACACACACACACACACACACACACGTGCACACCCACACGGTGCACAGGGTAGGATAGACAGACAGACAGAAAGATGGAGAGGGCAGGGGGCCAGGTAGGCCAACTCTAAAGTTCCTTTCACCTCCAAGTTTACCTGATTATCAAACGGCTTAATCTTTGCAAAAGCCTTTGCAAAGGCCACAGTCAGGAGACAGTTTTTGCAAACACTGCTTCCAGCGCAAGCCTTGGGGTCACACAGAGGGCACCTAAAAGCCCACATCAAGATAAGAGAAGGAACACCCCCAAGAGCCTTTCTCCCTGGCTCTCACATATACCTCTGCATGTGACCCTAGGGACTTGGTTGTTTAACCCTTATGGCCCTGCCCTCTTTGGTGGGGACAGCAGGAAGCAGTTTAGACATTGTGGCCCTGCCGATAACTTCCTGGCTCTGGGACAGTGGCTGCTGTCCCTTTGCCAAAGACCTGTGAGTTGGATTCCAGAGTTCTGCTCAGAAGCCTTGTGACTCTGTGGACGGGAAGCAAAAAGAATCTATGTCTTTTGAATTTTCC